>NC_091151.1:59130468-59295129 GCF_040958095.1 Procambarus clarkii
GCTGAAGAGTATGATGCAGAGGCTAAAGTGAGTGATGATGAGGCTTAGGAGGATGATGCAGAGGCTCAAGAGAGGGTTGCGGAGGCTGAAAAGAGTGATGCAGAGGCTAAAGAGAGTGATGCAGAGGTTTAGGAGAGTGATGCAGAGGCTTAAGAAATGGATACAGAGGCTCAAGAGAGTGATGCAGAGGCTTAAGAGAGTGATGCAGAGGCTCAGGAGAGTGATGCAGAGGCTTTGGAGAATGATGCAGAGGCTCAAGAGAGGGTTGCGGAGGCTGAAGAGAGTGATGCAGAGGCTAAATAGAGTGATGCAGAGGTTTAAGAGAGTGATGCAGAGGCTTAAGAAATGGATACAGAGGCTCAAGTGAGTGATGCAGAGGCTTAAGAGAGTGATGCAGAGGCTCAAGAGAGTGATAGAGAGGCTCAAGAGAGAGATGCAGAGGTTCAAGAGAGTGATGCAGACGATCAAGAGAGTGATGCAGAGGCTCAAGATAGTGATGCAGAGGATCAAGAGAGGGATTCAGAGGCTTACGAGAGTGATGCAGATAATCAAGAGAGTTTTGCAGAGGCTCGAGAGAGTTGTGCAGAGGACTCAAGGGAGGGATTCGCAGGCTTAAGAGAGTGATGCAGAGGCTGAAGAGAGTGTTGCAGAGGCTCAAGAGAGGGATGAGGAGGCTGAAGACAGTGATGCAGAGGCTCAAGAGAGGGATGCAGAGGCTCAATAGAGTGATGCAGAGGCTTAAGAGAGTGAGGCAGAGGCTTAGGAGAGGAGTGCAGAGGCTCAAGAAAGTAATGCAGAGGCTTAAAAGGGTGACGCAGAGGCTCAGGAGAGTGATGCAGATGCTTGAGTGAAGGATGCAGGGGCTCAAGAGAGTGATGCAGAGGCTCAAGAGAGTGATTCAGTGGGTTAAGAGAGTGATGGAGAGGCTTAAGAGAGTGAAGCAGAGGCTTAAGAGAGGGATGCAGAGGCTCAAGAGAGGGATGCAGAGGCCCAAGAGAGGGATGCAGAGGCTCAGGAGAGGGATGCAGAGGCTCAAGTGAGGGATGCAGAGGCACATAAGAGGGATGCAGAGGTTCTTGAGAGTGATGCACAGGCTCAAGAGAGGGATGCAGAGGCTTAAGAGAGTGATGCAAAGGCTCAAGAGAGGGATGCAGAGGCTCAAGAGAGTGATGCAAAAGCTCAAGAGAGTGATGAATAGGCTTAAGAGAGGAATGCAGAGGCTCAAGAGAGAAATGTAGAGGCTCAAGAGAGAGATGCAGAGGCTCATGAGAGGGATGCAGAGGCTGAAGAGAGAGATGCAGAGGCTTAAGAGAGGGATGCAGAGGTTCAAGAGAGTGATGCAGAGGCACAAGAGAATGATGTGGAGGCTTAAGAGAGTGATGCAGAGGCTCAAGAGAATGATGCAGGGGCTCAAGAGAGTGATGGAGAGGGTTAAGAGAGGAATGCAGAGGCTGAAGAGAATGCTGCAAAAGCTTAAGAGAGGAATGCAGCCTCTTGAGGAAGAGAATGCATTCTCTTGAGCCTCTGCATCCCTCTCTAAAGCCTCTACATCATTCTCTTGTGCCTCTGCATGACTCTCTTGAACCTCTGCATCACTCTCTTAAGCCTCTGCATCTCTCTCTTCAGCCTCTGCATTACTCTCTTGAGCCTCTGCATCACTCTCTTGAGCCTCTACATCCCTCTCTTGAAACTCTGCATCTCTCTCTTAAGCCTCTGCATCACTCTCTTGAGCCTTTGCATCACTCTTTTGATCCTCTGCATCCCTCTCTTAAGCCTTTGCAACACTCTCTTCAGCCTCTCCATCAATCTCGTAAGCCTCTGCATCTCTCTCTTGAGCCTCTGCATCATTCTCTTAAGCCTCTGCAACACTCTCTTCAGCCTCTGCATCACTCTCTTGAGCCTTTGTATCACTCTCTTGAGCCTCTGCATACCTCTCTTAAGCCTCTGCAACACTCTCTTCAGCCTCTGCATCACTCTCTTAAGCCTCTGCATACATTTTTTGAGCCTCTGCATCACTTTCGTAAGCCTCTTCATCACTCTCTTGAACTCCTGCATCCCTCGCATGAGCCTCTGCCACCCTCTCTTGAGCCTCTGCGTCACTCTCAAGAGCCTCTGCATCCTTCTCTTGTGCCTCTGCATCCCTCACCTGAGCCTCTGCATCCCTCTCTTGAGCCCCTGCATCCCTCTCTTGAGCCTATGCATCCCTCACTTGAGCCTCTGCATCCCTCTCTTAAGCCTCTACATCACTCTCTTAAGCCTCTGCATCACTCTCGTAAGCCTCTGAATCACTCTCTTGAGCCTGTACATCCCTCTCTCTAAGTCCTGCATCCCTCACATGAGCCTCTGCATCCCTCTCTTGAACCTTTGAATCACTCTCTTAAGCCTCTGCATCCCTCTCTTGAGCGTGTGCATCACTCTCAAGATCCTCTGCATCCCTCTCTTGTGCTTCTGCATCCCTCACTTGAGCCTTTGCATCCCTCTTTTGATGCTGCATCCCTCTCATGGGCCTCTGCAACCCTCACGTGAGCCTCTGCATCCCTCTCTAAAGCTTTTGCATCAATCTCTTAATCCTCTGCATCACTCTCTTAAGCCTCTGAGTCACTCTCTTGAGCCTCTGCATCACTCTCTTGAGCCCCTGCATCCCTCTCTCAAGCCTCTGCATCACTCTCTTGAGCCTCTGCATCACCCTCGTAAGCCTCTGTATTACTCTCTTGAGCCTCTGCATCCCTCTCTTGAGCCTCTGCATCACTCTCTTCAGCCTCTTCACCCCTCTCTTGAGCCTCTGCATCCCTCTCCTAAGCCTCTGCCACACTCTCTTCAGCCTCTGCATCCCTCTCTTAAGCTTCTGCATCCCTCTCTTAAACCTCTGCATCATTCTCTTCAGCCTCTGCATCTCTCTCTTAAGCAGGCTCTCTTAAGCAGGCAGGCTTAAGCAGACTCTCTCTGCAGGCTCAAAAGAGTGATGCAGAGGCTTGAGAGAGGGATGCAGGGGCTCAAGAGAGTGATGCAGAGGCTCAAGAGAGTGATTCAGAGGCTAAAGAGAGTGATGCAGAGGCTTAAGAGAGTGTTGCAGAGGCTTAAGAGAGGGTTGTAGAGGCCCAAGAGAGTGATGCAGAGGTTCGAGAGAGTGATCCAGAGGCACAAGAGAATGATGTAGACGCTTAAGAGAGGGATGCAGAGGCTCAAAAGAATGATGCAGGGCTCAAGAGAATGATGCAGAGGCTTAAGAAAGGGAGGCAGAGGATCATGAGAGTGATGCAGAGGCTTAAGAGAGGAATGCAGAGGCTGAAGAGAATGATGCAGAGGCTTAAGCGAGGGATGCAGAGGCTCAAAAGAATGATGCAGGGCTCAAGAGAATGATGCAGAGGCTTAAGAAAGGGAGGCAGAGGATCAAGAGAATGATGCAGAGACTTAAAAGAGGGAGGCAGGGGCGCAAGAGAGGGATGCAGAGGATCAAGTGAGGGAAGCAGAGGCACAGAAAAGGGATGCATAGGTGCTTGAGAGTGACGCAGTGGCTCAGGAGAGGGATGCAGAGTCTTAAGAGAGTGATGCAAAGGCTCAAGTGAGGGATGCAGAGGGCTCATGAGAGGGATGCAGGTGTTCAAGAGAGTGATGCAGAGGCTCAAGAGAGGGATGCAGAGGCTCAAGTGAGGGATGAAAGTGAGGTAATTACCTCAAGTGAGGTAATGTGATTACCTCAAGTGAGGTAATGAAAACACATTGATTTTTATCATTTGTATTGGAAACAACATCTTTATACGTTTTTTTCTAGGATCTAAATAATACGAAACCTCGCTTTATGATTTGAAGTTAAAGTCCTCAAATAAGGTAATATAGCGATTTTTTTCACGTTTTTCATGTAGTGTGATTGTACGTAAATATATTCATTTTTACCAATATTTCTATAATTCTTCATGTTTTCTCACGATATGTGATTTGGCCTTTAAATCTCAGAATTTCGCATAATATTGCATTTTTAAGCAAGTTTTCTTGCATTTTGTTTCGTAATAAAAATCATCGAATATAGCAATATTTTGACGTTTATCATCCACTTTTCCTTTATGTGATACAAACAAACTATCATCGAATTAGGCAATATTTTGCCATTTTTCCACGTTTTTGTGAATTTTCAGTTTATTGTTATTAATTCATTATATATACGACAAAATTGATGCAAACACATAATTGATTAGAAATTAACATTAAATACTTCATTTTCAATCAACTATTTGTTTCTCGTTAAAAATACTGAGTAAGCATCACTCTCTTGATTCTCTGCATCACTCTCGTAAGCCTCTGAATCACTCTCTTGAGCCTTTGCTTCACTCTCTAGAGCCTCTGCATCACTCTCTTTAGCCTCTGCATCACTCTCTTAAGTCTCTGCTTCCTTCTCTTGATCCTCTGCATCACTCTTTTGAGCCTCTGCATCACTCCCGTAAGCATCTGAATCACTCTGTTGAGCCTCTGCATCACTCTGTTTAGCCCTGCATCACCCTTTTAAGCCTCTGCATCCCTCTTTTGAGCCTCTGTATCACTTTCTTAGCCTCTGCATCACTCTCTTAAGCCTCTGCATCACTCTCGTAAGCCTCTGAATCACTCTCATGAGCCTCTGCATCCCTCTCTTGAGCCTCTGCATCACTCCCAAGAGTCTCTGCATCACTCCCAAGAGCCTCTGCATCCCTCTCTTGTGCCTCTTCATCCCTCACTTGAGCCTCTGCATTCCTCTCTTGAGCCTCTGCATCACTCTCTTGAACTCCTGCATCCCTCACATGAGCCTCTGCATCCCTCACTTGAGGCTTTGCATCACTCTCTTAAGCCTCTGCATCCCTCTCTTGAGCCTCTGCTTCACTCCCAAGAGCCTCTGTATCCCTCTCTTGAGCCCCTGCATCCCTCTCTTAAGCCTCTGCATCACTCTCGTAAGCCTCTGAATCACTCTGTTCAGCCTATGCATCACTCTCTTGATCCTCTCCATCACTCTCTTGAGCCTCTGCATCCCTCTCTTAAGCCTCTCCATCATTCTCTTCAGCCTCTGCATTCCTCTCTTAAGCCTCTGCAGCATACTCTTCAGCCTCTGCATTCCTATCTTAAGCCACTCAATCACTCTCTTGAGCCCTTGCATCATTCTCTTGAGCCTCTGCATCCCTCTCTTAAGCCTCTACTCATTCTCTTTTGCCTCTGCATCACTCTCTTGAACCTCTGCATCCCTCTCTTAAGCCTCTGCATCTCTCTCTTCAGCCTCTGCATTCCTCTCATGAGCCTCTGCATCTCTCTCTTGAGCCTCTACATCCCTCTCTTGAGCCTCTGCATCCCTCTCTTAAGCCTATTCATCACTCTCTTGAGCTTTCGCATCACTCTCTTGAGCCTCTGCATCCCTCTCTTGAGCCTTTGCATCACTCTCTTAAGCCTCTGCATCCCTCTCTTGAGCCTGTGCATCACTCTCAAGAACCTCTGCATCCCTCTTATGTGCCTCTGCATCCCTCACTTGAAGCCTCTGCATCCCTCTCCGGAGCCTCTGCATCCCTCTCTTGGGCCTCTGCATCCCTCTCTTGAGCCTCTGCATCCCTCTCTTAAGCCTCTGCATCACTCTCTTAAGCCTCTCCATCACTCTCTTAACCCTCTGAATCACTCTCTTGAGCCTCTGCATCACTCTCTTGAGCCCCTGCATCCATCTCTCAAGCATCTGCATCACTCTCCTGAGCCTCTGCGTCACCCTTTTAAGCCTCTGCATTACTCTCTTGAGCCTCTGCACTCCTCTCCTAAGCCTCTGCCTCACTCTCTTAAGCCTCTGCATAACTCTATTGAGCCTCTGCATCCCTCTCTTGAGCCTCTGCATCACTGTCTTCAGCCTCCTCATCCCTCTCTTGAGCCTCTGCAACACGCTCTTCAGCCTCTGCATCACTCTCTTAAGCCTCCGAATCCCTCGCTTGAGTCCTCTGCACAACTCTCTCGAGCCTCTGCAAAACTCTCTTGATTATCTGCATCACTCTCATAAGCCTCTGAATCCCTCTCTAGATCCTCTGCATCACTCTCTTGTGCCTCTGCATCACTCTCTTGTTCGTCTGCATCACTCTCTTGAACCTCTGCATCTCTCTCTTGTGCCTCTCTATCACTCTCTTGAGCCTCTGCATCCCTCTATTGAACTCCTGCATCCCTCTCATGAGACTCTACATCCCTCTCTTGAGCCTTTGCATCACTCTCTTAAGCCGCTGCATCCCTCTCTTGAGCCTCTGCATTACTCTCAAGAGCCTCTGCATCCCTCTCTTCTGCCTCTGCATCCCTCACTTGAGCCTCTGCATCCCTCTCTTGAGCCCCTGCATCCCTCAGTTGAGCCTCTGCATCCCTCTCTTGAGCCTCTGCATCCCTCTCTTAAACCTCTGAATCACTCTCTTAAGCCTCTGCATCACTCTCGTAAGCCTCTGAATCACTCTCTTGAGCCTCTGCATCCCTTTCTTGAGCCTCTGCATCACATTCTTGAGCCTCTGCATCACTCCCATGAGCCTCTACATCCCTCTCTTGAGCCTCTGCATCCCTCTCTTAAGCCTCTGCATCACTCTCTTGAACCTCTGCATCACTCTCTTGAGCCTCTGCATCACTCTCTTGAGCCTCTGCATCCCTCTCTTAAGCCTCTGCAAGACTCTCTTCAGCCTCTGCATCGCTCTCGTAAGCCTCTTCATCCCTCTCTTGATCATCTGCATCACTCTCGTAAGCCTCTGCATCACTCTCTTGAGCCTCTGAATAACTCTCTTGAGCCTCTGCATCACTCTCTTGAGCCTCTGCATCCCTCTCTTGAGCCTCTGCAACACTCTCTTCAGGCTCTGCATCACTCTCTTAAGCCTCTAAATCCCTCTCATGAGGCCTCTGAATCACTGTCTCGAGCCTCTGCATCACGCTCTTGATCCTGTGCATCTCTCTCTTGAGCCTCTGCTTCGCTCTCTTGAGCCTCTGTGTCACTCTCTAGAGCCTTTGCATCACTCCCTTCAGCCTCTGCATCACTCTCTTAAGCCTCTGCTTCCCTCTCTCGATCCTCTGCTTCACTCTCTTGAGCCTCTGCACCACTCTCTTGATCCTCTGCATCACTCTCTTGAGCCTCTGCATCCCTCTCTTGAACTCCTGCATCCCTCTCATGAGCCTCTGCATCCCTCTCTTGAGCCTTTGCATCACTCTCTTAAGCCTCTGCATCCCTCTCTTGAGCCTCTGTATTACTCTCATGAGCCTCTGCATCCCTCTCTTGTGCCTCTGCATCCCTCACTTGAGCCTCTGCATCCCTCTCTTCAGCCCCAGCATCCCTCAGTTGAGCCTCTGCATTCCTCTCTTGAACCTCTGCATCCCTCTCTTAAACCTCTGCATCACTCTCTTAAGCCTCTGCATCACTCTCGTAACCCTCTGAATCACTCTTTTGAGCCTCTGCATCCCTCCCTTGAGCCTCTGCCTCACTCTCTTCAGCCTCTGCATCCCTCTCTTGAGCATCTGCATCACTCTCTTGAGCCTCTGCATCACTCTCATGAGCCTCTACATCCCTCTCTTGAGCCCCTGCATCCCTCTCTTAAGCCTCTGCATCACTCTCTTGAGCCTCTGCATCACTCTCTTGAGCCTCTGCATCACTCTCTTGAGCCTCTGCATCCCTCTCTTAAGCCTCTGCAACACTCTCTTCAGCCTCTGCATCACTCTCTTAAGCCTCTGCATCCATCTCTTGATCATCTGCATCACTCTCGTAAGTGACTTTTTGACTTTTGAAAAGTGACTTTTTTCACGTTATTCATGTAGTTTGATTTTCCGTATATATATTCGTTTTTACCAATATTTCGATAATACTTCATGTTTTCTCACGATATGTGATTTGGCCTTCAAATCTCAGAATTTTCAAATTTTGCATTTTTAAGCAAGTTTTCTTGCATTTTCTTTTGTACTAAAAATCATCGAATTTAGCAATATTTTGACCTTTATCATCCCCCTTTTCCTTTATGTGATATAAACAAAATATCATCGAATTAGGCAATATTTTGCTGTTTTTCCACGTTTTTGTGAACTTTCAGTTTATTGCTCTTAATTCATTAAAAAACGATAAAAATTATGCAAACACATAATTGATTAGAAATTAACCTTAAACACTTAATTTTCAATCAACTATTTGTTTCTCGTTAAAATACTGAGTAAGATATTGGAAAGGGGAGAAGTTCTGTTTTTTTTGCATATATCGACGTTTCAGCCGGATTAGAGCGGTTTTTCGTGTACATCTTCCATCGGAAATATAAACGGAAAATCAGGAACATTTTAGTTAATTCTAATGAAAACACATTGATTTTTATCATTTGTATTTGAAACAACATTGTCATATATCTTTTCTTGGATCTAAATAATACGAAACCTCGCTCTATGATTTGAAGTTAAAATCCTCAAATATGGTAATATAGTGACTTTTTTCACGTTATTCATGTAGTAAAAATCATCGAATTCAGCAATATTTTAACGTTTATCATCCCCTTTTCCTTTATGTGATATAAACAAAATATCATCGAATTAGGCAATATTTTGCTATTTTTCTACGTTTTTGTGAATTTTCAGTTTATTGCTATTAATTCATTATATATACGATAAAAATGATGCAAACACATAATTGATTAGAAATTAACCCTTTATTTTCAATCAACTATTTGTTTCTCGTTAAAATACTGAGTAAGATATTGGAAAGGGGAGAAGTTCTGTTTTTATTACATATATCGAAGTTTCAGCCGGATTAGAGCGGGTTTACGTGTACTTCTTCCATCGGAAATATAAACGGAAAATCAGGAACATTTTAGTTAATTCTAATGAAAACACATTGATTTTTATCATTTGTATTTGAAACAACATTGTCATATGTCTTTTCTTGGATCTAAATAATACGAAACCTCGCTCATGATTTGAAGTTAAAATCCTCAAATATGGTAATATAGTGACTTTTTTCACGTTATTCATGTAGTTTGATTTTACGTATATATATTCGTTTATACCAATATTTCGATACTACTTCATGTTTTCTCACGATATGTGATTTGGCCTTCAAATCTCAGAATTTTCAAATTTTGCATTTTCTAAGCAAGTTTTCTTGCATTTTCTTTTGTACTAAAAATCATCGAATTTAGCAATATTTTGACCTTTATCATCCCCTTTTCCTTTATGTGATTTAAACAAAATATCATCGAATTAGGCAATATTTTGCCGTTTTTCCACGTTTTTGTGAATTTTCAGTTTATTGTTATTAATTCATTAAATATACGATAAAAATTATGCAAACACCTAATTGATCAGAAAATAACCTTAAATACTTCATTTTCAATCATCTATTTGTTTCGCGTGAAATTACTGAGTAAGATATTAAAAAGGGGAGAAGTTCTGTTTTTATTGCATATATCGACGTTTCAGCCGGATTAGAGCCGTTTTACGTGTACATCTTCCATCGGTAATATAAACGGAAAATCAGGAACATTTTAGTTAATTCTAATGAAAACATATTGATTTTTGATATGTGCTTTGGCCTTCAAATCTCAGATTTTGGCATAAAATTGCATTTTAAGCAAGTTTTCTTGCATTTTGTTTCGTACTAAAAATCATCGAATTCAGCAATATTTTGACGTTTATCATCCCCTTTTCCTTTATGTGATATAAACAAAATATCATCGAATTAGGCAATATTTTGCTGTTTTTCCACGTTTTTGTGAACTTTCAGTTTATTGCTTTTAATTCATTAAATATACGATAAAAATGATGCAAACACATAATTGATTAGAAATTAACCTTAAACCCTTCATTTTCAATCAACTATTTGTTTCTCGTTAAAATACTGAGTAAGATACTGGAAAGGGGAGAAGTTCTGTTTTTATTGCATATATCGACGTTTCAGCGGTGATTAGAGCGGTTTTACGTGTACATCTTCCATCGGTAATATAAACGGAAAATCAGGAACATTTTAGTTAATTCTAATGAAAACACATTGATTTTTTATCATTTGTATTTGAAACAACATTGTCATTCGTCTTTTCTAGGGTCTAAAAAATACGAAACGTCGCTTTATGATTCGAAGTTAAAATCCTCAAATTTGGTATAATAATGACTTTTTTCACGTTTTTCATGTAGTTTGATATTACGTATATATATTCATTTTAACCAATATTTCGATACTATTTCATGTAGTATCACGATATGTGCTTTGGCCTTCATATCTCAGATTTTCGCATAAAATTGCATTTTAAGCAAGTTTTCTTGCATTGTGTTTCGTACTAAAAATCATCGAATTCAGCAATATTTTGACGTTTATCATCCCCTTTTCCTTTATGTGATATAAACAAAATATCATCGAATTAGGCAATATTTTGCTGTTTTTCCACGTTTTTGTGAATTTTCAGTTTATTGCTATTAATTCATTAAACATACGATAAAAATGATGCAAACACATAATTGATTAGAAATTAACCTTAAACACTTTATTTTCAATCAACTATTTGTTTCTCGTTAAAATACTGAGTAAGATATTGGAAAGGGGAGAAGTTCTGTTTTTATTGCATATATCGAAGTTTCAGCCGGATTAGAGCGGGTTTACGTGTACATCTTCCATCGGAAATATAAACGGAAAATCAGGAACATTTTAGTTAATTCTAATGAAAACACATTGATTTTTATCATTTGTATTTGAAACAACATTGTCATATGTCTTTTCTTGGATCTAAATAATACGAAACCTCGCTCTATGATTTGAAGTTAAAATCCTCAAATATGGTAATATAGTGACTTTTATCACGTTATTCATGTTGTTTGATTTTACGTATATATATTCGTTTTTACCAATATTTCGATACTACTTTATGTTTTCTCACGATATGTGATTTGGCCTTCAAATCTCAGAATTTTCAAATTATGCATTTTTAAGCAAGTTTTCTTGCATTTTCTTTTGTACTAAAAATCATCGAATTTAGCAATATTTTGACCTTTATCATCACCTTTTCCTTTATGTGATTTAAACAAAATATCATCGAATTAGGCAATATTTTGCCGTTTTTCCACGTTTTTGTGAATTTTCAGTTTATTGTTATTAATTCATTAAATATACGATAAAAATTATGCAAACACATAATTGATCAGAAAATAACCTCAAATACTTCATTTTCAATCATCTATTTGTTTCTCGTTAAAATACCGAGTAAGATATTGAAAAGGGGAGAAGTTCTGTTTTTATTGCATATATCGACGTTTCAGCCGGATTAGAGCCGTTTTACATGTACATCTTCCATCAGTAATATAAACGGAAAATCAGGAACGTTTTAGTTAATTCTAATGAAAACACATTGATTTTTATCATTTGTATTCGAAGCAACATCTTTATACGTCTTTTCTAGGATCTAAAAAATACGAAACGTCAAAAAATACATCTTCCATCGGTAATATAAACCGAAAATCAGGAACATTTTAGTTAATTTTAATGAAAACACGTCGATTCTTATCATTTGTATTGGAAGCAACATCTTTATACGTCTTTTCTAGGGTCTAAAAAACACGAAACGTCACTCTATGATTCGAAGTTAAATTCCTCAAATTTGGTATAATAATGACTTTTTTCACGTTTTTCATGTAGTTTGATATTACGTAAATATATTAATTTTACCAATATTTCGATACTATTTCATGTAGTATCACGATATGTGATTTGGCCTTCAAATCTCAGATTTTCGCATAATATTGCATTTTAAGCAAGTTTTCTTGCATTTTGTTTCGTACTAAAAATCATCGAAATCAGCAATATTTAGACGTTTATCATCCCCTTTTCCTTTATGTGATATAAACAAAATATTATCGAATTAGGCAATATTTTGCTGTTTTTCCACGTTTTTGTGAATTTTTAGTTTATTGCTATTAATTCATTAAATATACGATAAAAAAATGCAAACACATAATTGATTAGAAAAAACACATTGATTTTTATCATTTGTATTTGAAACAACATTGTCATATGTCTTTTCTTGGATCTAAATAATACGAAACCTCGCTCTATGATTTGAAGTTAAATTCTTCAAATATGGTAATATAGTGACTTTTTTCACGTTATTCATGTAGTGTGATTTTACGTATATATATTCGTTTTTACCAATATTTCGATACTACTTCATGTTTTCTCACGATATGTGATTTGGCCTTCAAATCTCAGAATTTCGCAAATTTTGCATTTTTAAGCAAGTTTTCTTGCATTTTGTTTTGTACTAAAAATCATCGAATTTATCAATATTTTGACCTTTATCATCCCCTTTTCCTGTATGTGACTTAAACAAAATATCATCGAATTAGGCCGTTTTTCCACGTTTTTTTTAATTTTCAGTTTATTGTTATTAATTCATTAAATATACGATAAAAATTATGCAAACACATAATTGATCAGAAAATAACCTTAAATACTTCATTTTCAATCATCTATTTGTTTCTCGTTAAAATAGTGAGTAAGATATTGAAAAGGGGAGAAGTTCTGTTTTTATTGCATATATCGACGTTTCAGCCGGATTAGAGCGGTTTTACGTGTACATCTTCCATCGGTAATATAAACGGAAAATCAGGAACATTTTAGTTAATTCTAATGAAAACACATTGATTTTTATCATTTGTATTTGAAACAACATTGTCATATGTCTTTTCTTGGATCTAAATAATACGAAACCTCGCTCTATGATTTGAAGTTAAAATCCTCAAATATGGTAATATAGTGACTTTTTTCACGTTATTCATGTAGTTTGAAATATAATTTCATAGAAATTTCCTCTATGATTTGAATTTAAAATCCTCAAATATGGTAATATAGTGACTTTTTTCACGTTATTCATGTAGTTTGATTTTACGTATATATATTCGTTTTTACCAATATTTCTATACTACTTCATGTTTTCTCACGATATGTGATTTGGCCTTCAAATCTCAGAATTTTCAAATATTGCATTTTAAGCAAGTTTTCTTGCATTTTCTTTTGTACTAAAAATCATCGAATTCAGCAATATTTTGACCTTTATCATCCCTTTTTCCTTTATGTGATTTAAACAAAATATCATCGAATTAGGCAATATTTTGCCGTTTTTCCACGTTTTTGTGAATTTTCAGTTTATTGTTATTAATTCATTAAATATACGATAAAAATTATGCAAACACATAATTGATCAGAAAATTACCTTAAATACTTCATTTTCTATTTGTTTCTCGTTAAAATACTGAGTAAGATATTGAAAAGGGGAGAAGTTCTGTTTTTATTGCATATATCGACGTTTCAGCCGGATTAGAGCCGTTTTACGTGTACATCTTCCATCGGTAATATAAACGGAAAATCAGGAACATTTTTGTTAATTCTAATGAAAACACATTGATTTTTATCATTTGTATTGGAAGCAACATCTTTATACGTCTTTTCTAGGGTCTAAAAAATACGAAACGTCGCTCTATGATTCGAAGTTAATATCCTCAAATTTGGTATAATAATGACTTTTTTCACGTTTTTCATGTAGTTTGATTTTACGTATATATATTCATTTTTACCAATATTTCGATACTATTTCATGTAGTATTACGATATGTGCTTTGGCCTACAAATCTCAGATTTTCGCATAAAATTGCATTTTAAGCAAGTTTTCTTGCATTTTGCTTAGTACTAAAAATCATCGAATTCAGCAATATTTTGACGTTTATCATCCCCTTTTCCTTTATGTGATTTAAACAAAATATTATCGAATTAGGCAATATTTTGCCGTTTTTCCACGTTTTTGTTAATTTTCAGTTTATTGTTATTAATTCATTAAATATACGAAAAAAATTATGCAAACACATAATTGATCAGAAAATAACTTTAAATACTTCATTTTCAATCATCTATTTGTTTCTCGTTAAAATAGTGAGTAAGATATTGAAAAGGGGAGAAGTTCTGTTTTTATTGCATATATCGACGTTTCAGCCGGATTAGAGCCGTTTTACGTGTACATCTTCCATCGGTAATATAAACGGAAAATCAGGAACATTTTATTTAATTCTAATGAAAACACATTGATTTTTATCATTTGTATTGGAAGCAACATCTTTATACGTCTTTTCTAGGGTCTAAAAAATACGAAACGTCGCTCTATGATTCGAAGTTAAAATCCTCAAATTTGGTAATAATGACTTTTTTTTACGTTTTTCATGTAGTTTGATATTACGTAAATATATTCATTTTTGTCAATATTTCGATACTATTTCATGTAGTATCACGATATGTGCTTTGGCCTTCAAATCTCAGATTTTCGCATAAAATTGCATTTTAAGCACGTTTTCTTGCATTTTGTTTCGTACTAAAAATCATCGAATTCAGCAATATTTTGACGTTTATCATCCCCTTTTCCTTTATGTGATATAAACAAAATATCATCAAATTAGGCAATATTTTGCTGTTTTTCCACGTTTTTGTGAACTTTCAGTTTATTGCTCTTAATTCATTAAAAATACGATAAAAATTATGCAAACACATAATTGATTAGAAATTAACCTTAAAAACTTAATTTTCAATCAACTATTTGTTTCTCGTTAAAATACTGAGTAAGATATTGGAAAGGGGAGAAGTTCTGTTTTTATTGCATATATCGACGTTTCAGCCGGATTAGAGCGGTTTTACGTGTACATCTTCCATCGGTAATATAAACGGAAAATCAGGAACATTTTAGTTAATTCTAATGAAAACATATTGATTTTTATCATTTGTATTTCAAACAACATTGTCATATGTCTTTTCTTGGATCTAAATAATACGAAACCTCGCTCTATGATTTGAAGTTAAAATCCTCAAATATGGTAATATAGTGACTTTTTTCACGTTATTCATGTAGTTTGATTTTACGTAATATATTCGTTTTTACGAATATTTCGATACTACTTCATGTTTTCTCACGATATGTGATTTGGCCTTCAAATCTCAGATTTTCAAATTTTGCATTTTAAGCAAGTTTCCTTGCATTTTCTTTTGTACTAAAAATTATCGAATTTAGCAATATTTTGACCTTTATCATCCCCTTTTCCTTTATGTGATTTAAACAAAATATTATCGAATTAGGCAATATTTTGCCGTTTTTCCACGTTTTTGTTAATTTTCAGTTTATTGTTATTAATTCATAATATACGATAAAAATTATGCAAACACATAATTGATCAGAAAATAACTTTAAATACTTCATTTTCAATCATCTATTTGTTTCTCGTTAAAATAGTGAGTAAGATATTGAAAGGGGAGAAGTTCTGTTTTTATTTCATATATCGACGTTTCAGCCGGATTAGAGCCGTTTTACGTGTACATCTTCCATCGGTAATATAAACGGAAAATCAGGAACATTTTATTTAATTCTAATGAAAACACATTGATTTTTATCATTTGTATTGGAAGCAACATCTTTATACGTCTTTTCTAGGGTCTAAAAAATACGAAACGTCGCTCTATGATTCGAAGTTAAAATCCTCAAATTTGGTATAATAATGACTTTTTTTACGTTTTTCATGTAGTTTGATATTACGTAAATATATTCATTTTTGCCAATATTTCGATACTATTTCATGTAGTATCACGATATGTGCTTTGGCCTTCAAATCTCAGATTTTCGCATAAAATTGCATTTTAAGCACGTTTTCTTGCATTTTGTTTCGTACTAAAAATCATCGAATTCAGCAATATTTTGACGTTTATCATCCCCTTTTCCTTTATGTGATATAAACAAAATATCATCAAATTAGGCAATATTTTGCTGTTTTTCCACGTTTTTGTGAACTTTCAGTTTATTGCTCTTAATTCATTAAAAATACGATAAAAATTATGCAAACACATAATTGATTAGAAATTAACCTTAAAAACTTAATTTTCAATCAACTATTTGTTTCTCGTTAAAATACTGAGTAAGATATTGGAAAGGGGAGAAGTTCTGTTTTTATTGCATATATCGAAATAAAATAGTATCGAAATATTGGTAAAAATGAATAAAAATACGTAATATCAAACTACATGAAAAACGTGAAAAAAGTCATTATTATACCAAATTTGAGGATTTTAACTTCGAATCATAGAGCGACGTTTCGTATTTTTTAGACCCTAGAAAAGACGTATAAAGATGTTGCTTCCAATACAAATGATAAAAATCAATGTGTTTTCATTAGAATTAACTAAAATGTTCCTGATTTTCCGTTTATATTACCGATGGTAGATGTACACGTAAAACGGCTCTAATCCGGCTGAAACGTCGATATATGCAATAAAAACAGAACTTCTCCCCTTTTCAATATCTTACTCAGTATTTTAACGAGAAACAAATAGATGATTGAAAATGAAGTATTTAAGGTTATTTTCTGATCAATTATGTGTTTGCATAATTTTTATCGTATTTTTAATGAATTAATAACAATAAACCGAAAATTCACAAACACGTGGAAAAACGGCAAAATATTGCCTAATTCGATGATATTTTGTTTAAATCACATAAAGGAAAAAGGGATGATAAAGGTCAAAATATTGCTAAATTCGATGATTTTTGGTACAAAAGAAAATGCAAGAAAACTTGCTTAAAATGCAAAATTTGAAAATTCTGAGATTTGAAGGCCAAATCACATATCGTGAGAAAACATGAAGTAGTATAGAAATATTGGTAAAAACGAATATATATACGTAAAATCAAACTACATGAATAACGTGAAAAAGTCACTATATTACCATATTTGAGGATTTTAACTTCAAATCATAGAGCGAGGTTTCGTATTATTTAGATCCAAGAAAAGACATATGACAATGTTGTTTGAAATACAAATGATAAAAATCAATGTGTTTTCATTAGAATTAACTAAAATGTTCCTGATTTTCCGTTTATATTACCGATGGAAGATGTACACGTAAAACGGCTCTAATCCGGCTGAAACGTCGATATATGCAATAAAAACAGAACTTCTCCCCTTTCCAAGATCTTACTCAGTGTTTTAACGAGAAACAAATAGTTGATTGAAAATGAAGTGTTTAAGGTTAATTTCTAATCAATTATGTGTTTGCATAATTTTTATCGTATTTTTAATGAATTAAGAGCAATAAACTGAAAGTTCACAAAAACGTGGAAAAACAGCATAATATTGCCTAATTCGATGATATTTTGTTTATATCACATAAAGGAAAAGGGGATGATAAACGTCAAAATATTGCTGAATTCCACGATTTTTAGTACGAAACAAAATGCAAAAAAACTTGCTTAAAATGCAATTTTATGCGAAAATCTGATATTTGAAGGCCAAAGCACATATCGTGATACTACATGAAATAGTATCGAAATATTGGCAAAAATGAATATATTTACGTAATATCAAACTACATGAAAAACGTAAAAAAAAGTCATTATTATACCAAATTTGAGGATTATAACTTCGAATCATTGAGCGACGTTTCGTATTTTTTAGACCCTAGAAAAGACGTAAAAAGATGTTGCTTCCAATACAAATGATAAAAATCAATGTGTTTTCATTAGAATTAAATAAAATGTTCCTGATTTTCCGTTTATATTACCGATGGAAGATGTACACGTAAAACGGCTCTAATCCGGCTGAAACGTCGATATATGCAATAAAAACAGAACTTCTCCCCTTTTCAATATCTTACTCAGTATTTTAACGAGAAACAAATAGATGATTGAAAATGAAGTATTTAAGATTATTTTCTCATCAATTATGTGTTTGCATAATTTTTATCGTATATTTAATGAATTAAGAGCAATAAACTGAAAGTTCACAAAAACGTGGAAAAACAGCAAAATATTGCCTAATTTGATGATATTTTGTTAATATCACATAAAGGAAAAAGAGATGATAAACGTCAAAATATTGCTGAATTCAATGATTTTTAGTACGAAACAAAATGCAAGAAAACTTGCTTAAAAATGCAAAATTTGAAAATTCTGAGATTTGAAGGCCAAATCACATATCGTGAGAAAACTTGAAGTAGTATCGATATATTGGAAAAAACAAATATATATACGGAAAATCAAACTACATGAATAACGTGAAAAAAGTCACTATATTACCATATTTGAGGATTTTAACTTCAAATCATAGAGCGAGGTTTCGTATTATTTAGATCCAAGAAAAGACATATGACAATGTTGTTTCAAATACAAATGATAAAAATCAATGTGTTTTCATTAGAATTAACTAAAATGTTCCTGATTTTCCGTTTATATTACCGATGGAAGATGTACACGTAAAACCGCTCTAATCCGGCTGAAACGTCGATATATGCAATAAAAACAGAACTTCTCCCCTTTTCAATATCTTACTCAGTATTTTAACGAGAAACAAATAGATGATTGAAAATGAAGTATTTAAGGTTATTTTCTAATCAATTATGTGTTTGCATAATTTTTATCGTATATTTAATGAATTAATAACAATAAACTGAAAATTAACAAAAACGTGGAAAAACGGCAAAATATTGCCTAATTCGATAATATTTTGTTTAAATCACATAAAGGAAAAGGGGCTGATAAAGGTCAAAATATTGCTAAATTCGATAATTTTTAGTACAAAAGAAAATGCAAGGAAACTTGCTTAAAAATGCAAAATTTGAAAATTCTGAGATTTGAAGGCCAAATCACATATCGTGAGAAAACATGAAGTAGTATCGAAATATTCGTAAAAACGAATATATATACGTAAAATCAAACTACATGAATAACGTGAAAAAAGTCACTATATTACCATATTTGAGGATTTTAACTTCAAATCATAGAGCGAGGTTTCGTATTATTTAGATCCAAGAAAAGACATATGACAATGTTGTTTGAAATACAAATGATAAAAATCAATATGTTTTCATTAGAATTAACTAAAATGTTCCTGATTTTCCGTTTATATTACCGATGGAAGATGTACACGTAAAACCGCTCTAATCCGGCTGAAACGTCGATATATGCAATAAAAACAGAACTTCTCCCCTTTCCAATATCTTACTCAGTATTTTAACGAGAAACAAATAGTTGATTGAAAATTAAGTGTTTAAGGTTAATTTTTAATCAATTATGTGTTTGCATAATTTTTATCGTATTTTTAATGAATTAAGCGCAATTAACTGAAAGTTCACAAAAACGTGGAAAAACAGCAAAATATTGCCTAATTCGACGATATTTTGCTTATATCACATAAAGGAAAAGTGGATGATAAACGTCAAAATATTGCTGAATTCGATGATTTTTAGTACGAAACAAAATGCAAGAAAACTTGCTTAAAATGCAATTTTATGCGAAAATCTGAGATTTGAAGGCCAAAGCACATATCGTGATACTACATTAAATAGTATCGAAATATTGGTAAAAATGAATAAATATACGTAATATCAAACTACATGAAAAACGTGAAAAAAGTCATTATTATACCAAATTTGAGGATTTTAACTTCGAATCATAGAGCGACGTTTCGTATTTTTTAGACCCTAGAAAAGACGTATAAAGATGTTGCTTCCAATACAAATGATAAAAATCAATGTGTTTTCATTAGAATTAACTAAAATGTTCCTGATTTTCCGTTTATATTACCGATGGAAGATGTACACGTAAAACGGCTCTAATCCGGCTGAAACGTCGATATATGGAATAAAAACAGAACTTCTCCCCTTTTCAATATCTTACTCAGTATTTTAACGAGAAACAAATAGATGATTGAAAATGAAGTATTTAAGGTTATTTTCTGATCAATTATGTGTTTGCATAATTTTTATCGTATTTTTAATGAATTAATAACAATAAACCGAAAATTCACAAACAGGTGGAAAAACGGCAAAATATTGCCTAATTCGATGATATTTTGTTTAAATCACATAAAGGAAAAAGGGATGATAAAGGTCAAAATATTGCTAAATTCGATGATTTTTAGTACAAAAGAAAATGCAAGAAAACTTGCTTAAAATGCAAAATTTGAAAATTCTGAGATTTGAAGGCCAAATCACATATCGTGAGAAAACATGAAGTAGTATAGAAATATTGGTAAAAACGAATATATATACGTAAAATCAAACTACATGAATAACGTGAAAAAGTCACTATATTACCATATTTGAGGATTTTAACTTCAAATCATAGAGCGAGGTTTCGTATTATTTAGATCCAAGAAAAGACATATGACAATGTTGTTTCAAATACAAATGATAAAAATCAATGTGTTTTCATTAGAATTAACTAAAATGTTCCTGATTTTCCGTTTATATTACCGATGGAAGATGTACACGTAAAACCGCTCTAATCCGGCTGAAACGTCGATATATGCAATAAAAACAGAACTTCTCCCCTTTCCAAGATCTTACTCAGTGTTTTAACGAGAAACAAATAGTTGATTGAAAATGAAGTGTTTAAGGTTAATTTCTAATCAATTATGTGTTTGCATAATTTTTATCGTATTTTTAATGAATTAAGAGCAATAAACTGAAAGTTCACAAAAACGTGGAAAAACAGCATAATATTGCCTAATTCGATGATATTTTGTTTATATCACATAAAGGAAAAGGGGATGATAAACGTCAAAATATTGCTGAATTCCACGATTTTTAGTACGAAACAAAATGCAAAAAAACTTGCTTAAAATGCAATTTTATGCGAAAATCTGAAATTTGAAGGCCAAAGCACATATCGTGATACTACATGAAATAGTATCGAAATATTGGCAAAAATGAATATATTTACGTAATATCAAACGACATGAAAAACGTGAAAAAAGTCATTATTATACCAAATTTGAGGATTTTAACTTCGAATCATAGAGCGACGTTTCGTATTTTTTAGACCCTAGAAAAGACGTATAAAGATGTTGCTTCCAATACAAATGATAAAAATCAATGTGTTTTCATTAGAATTAACTAAAATGTTCCTGATTTTCCGTTTATATTACCGATGGAAGATGTACACGTAAAACGGCTCTAATCCGGCTGAAACGTCGATATATGCAATAAAAACAGAACTTCTCCCCTTTTCAATATCTTACTCAGTATTTTAACGAGAAACAAATAGATGATTGAAAATGAAGTATTTAAGACTATTTTCTCATCAATAATGTGTTTGCATAATTTTTATCGTATATTTAATGAATTAAGAGCAATAAACTGAAAGTTCACAAAAACGTGGAAAAGCAGCAAAATATTGCCTAATTTGATGATATTTTGTTAATATCACATCAAGGAAAAAGAGATGATAAACGTCAAAATATTGCTAAATTCAATGATTTTTAGTACGAAACAAAATGCAAGAAAACTTGCTTAAAAATGCAAAATTTGAAAATTCTGAGATTTGAAGGCCAAATCACATATCGTGAGAAAACTTGAAGTAGTATCGATATATTGGTAAAAACAAATATATATACGGAAAATCAAACTACATGAATAACGTGAAAAAAGTCACTATATTACCATATTTGAGGATTTTAACTTCAAATCATAGAACGAGGATTCGTATTATTTAGATCCAAGAAAAGACATATGACAATGTTGTTTCTAATACAAATGATAAAAAATCAATTTGTTTTCATTAGAATTAACTAAAATGTTCCTGATTTTCCGTTTATATTACCGATGGAAGATGTACACGTAAAACCGCTCTAATCCGGCTGAAACGTCGATATATGCAATAAAAACAGAACTTCTCCCCTTTCCCATATCTTACTCAGTATTTTAACGAGAAACAATCGGTTTAACGGTTTATTGTTATTAATTCATTAAAAATACGATAAAAATTATGCAAACACATAATTGATCAGAAAATAACCTTAAATACTTCATTTTCAATCATCTATTTGTTTCTCGTTAAAATACTGAGTAAGATATTGAAAAGGGGAGAAGTTCTGTTTTTATTCCATATATCGACGTTTCAGCCGGATTAGAGCCGTTTTACGTGTACATCTTCCATCGGTAATATAAACGGAAAATCAGGAACATTTTAGTTAATTCTAATGAAAACACATTGATTTTTATCATTTGTATTGGAAGCAACATCTTTATACGTCTTTTCTAGGGTCTAAAAAATACGAAACGTCGCTCTATGATTCGAAGTTAAAATCCTCAAATTTGGTATAATAATGACTTTTTTCACGTTTTTCATGTAGTTTGATATTACGTATATTTATTCATTTTTGCCAATATTTCGATACTATTTAATGTAGTATCACGATATGTGCTTTGGCCTTCAAATCTCAGATTTTCGCATAAAATTGCATTTTAAGCAAATTTTCTTGCATTTTGTTTTGTACTAAAAATCATCGAATTCAGCAATATTTTGACGTTTATCATCCACTTTTTCTTTATGTGATATAAGCAAAATATCGTCGAATTAGGCAATATTTTGCTGTTTTTCCACGTTTTTGTGAACTTTCAGTTAATTGCGCTTAATTCATTAAAAATACGATAAAAATTATGCAAACACATAATTGATTAAAAATTAACCTTAAACACTTAATTTTCAATCAACTATTTGTTTCTCGTTAAAATACTGAGTAAGATATTGGAAAGGGGAGAAGTTCTGTTTTTATTGCATATATCGACGTTTCAGCCGGATTAGAGCGGTTTTACGTGTACATCTTCCATCGGTAATATAAACGGAAAATCAGGAACATTTTAGTTAATTCTAATGAAAACATATTGATTTTTATCATTTGTATTTCAAACAACATTGTCATATGTCTTTTCTTGGATCTAAATAATACGAAACTTCGCTCTATGATTTGAAGTTAAAATCCTCAAATATGGTAATATAGTGACTTTTTTCACGTTATTCATGTAGTTTGATTTTACGTATATATATTCGTTTTTACGAATATTTCGATACTACTTCATGTTTTCTCACGATATGTGATTTGGCCTTCAAATCTCAGAATTTGCAAATTTTGCATTTTTAAGCAAGTTTCCTTGCATTTTCTTTTGTACTAAAAATTATCGAATTTAGCAATATTTTGACCTTTATCAGCCCCTTTTCCTTTATGTGATTTAAACAAAATATTATCGAATTAGGCAATATTTTGCCGTTTTTCCACGTTTTTGTTAATTTTCAGTTTATTGTTATTAATTCATTAAATATACGATAAAAATTATGCAAACACATAATTGATTAGAAAATAACCTTAAATACTTCATTTTCAATCATCTATTTGTTTCTCGTTAAAATACTGAGTAAGATATTGAAAAGGGGAGAAGTTCTGTTTTTATTGCATATATCGACGTTTCAGCCGGATTAGAGCGGTTTTACGTGTACATCTTCCATCGGTAATATAAACGGAAAATCAGGAACATTTTAGTTAATTCTAATGAAAACACATTGATTTTTATCATTTGTATTTGAAACAACATTGTCATATGTCTTTTCTTGGATCTAAATAATACGAAACCTCGCTCTATGATTTGAAGTTAAAATCCTCAAATATGGTAATATAGTGACTTTTTTCACGTTATTCATGTAGTTTGATTTTACGTATATATATTCGTTTCTACCAATATTACGATACTACTTCATGTTTTCTTACGATATGTGATTTGGCCTTCAAATCTCAGAATTTTCAAATTTTGCATTTTTAAGCAAGTTTTCTTGCATTTTCTTTTGTAATAAATATCATCGAATTTAGCAATATTTTGACCTTTATCATCCCCTTTTCCTCTATGTGATTTAAACAAAATATTATCGAATTAGGCAATATTTTGCCGTTTTTCCACGTGTTTGTGAATTTTCGGTTTATTGTTATTAATTCATTAAAAATACGATAAAAATTATGCAAACACATAATTGATCAGAAAATAACCTTAAATACTTCATTTTCAATCATCTATTTGTTTCTCGTTAAAATACTGAGTAAGATATTGAAAAGGGGAGAAGTTCTGTTTTTATTGCATATATCGACGTTTCAGCCGGATTAGAGCCGTTTTACGTGTAAATCTTCCATCGGTAATATAAACGGAAAATCAGGAACATTTTATTTAATTCTAATGAAAACACCTTGATTTTTATCATTTGTATTGGAAGCAACATCTTTATACGTCTTTCTATGGTCTAAAAAATACGAAACGTGGCCCTATGATTCGAAGTTAAAATCCTCAAATTTGGTATAATAATGACTTTTTTTTACGTTTTTCATGTAGTTTGATATTACCTAAATATATTCATTTTTGCCAATATTTCGATACTATTTCATGTAGTATCACGATATGTGCTTTGGCCTTCAAATCTCAGATTTTCGCATAAAATTGCATTTTAAGCAAGTTTTTTTGCATTTTGTTTCGTACTAAAAATCGTGGAATTCAGCAATATTTTGACGTTTATCATCCCCTTTTCCTTTATGTGATATAAACAAAATATCATCGAATTAGGCAATATTTTGCTGTTTTTCCACGTTTTTGTGAACTTTCAGTTTATTGCTATTAATTCATTAAATATACGATAAAAATTATGCAAACACATAATTGATTAGAAATTAACCTTAAACACTTCATTTTCAATCAACTATTTGTTTCTCGTTAAAACACTGAGTAAGATCTTGGAAAGGGGAGAAGTTCTGTTTTTATTGCATATATCGACGTTTCAGCCGGATTAGAGCGGTTTTACGTGTACATCTTCCATCGGTAATATAAACGGAAAATCAGGAACATTTTAGTTAATTCTAATGAAAACACATTGATTTTTATCATTTGTATTTGAAACAACATTGTCATATGTCTTTTCTTGGATCTAAATAATACGAAACCTCGCTCTATGATTTGAAGTTAAAATCCTCAAATATGGTAATATAGTGACTTTTTCACGTTATTCATGTAGTTTGATTTTACGTATATATTCGTTTTTACCAATATTTCTATACTACTTCATGTTTTCTCACGATATGTGATTTGGCCTTCAAATCTCAGAATTTTCAAATTTTGCATTTTAAGCAAGTTTCCTTGCATTTTCTTTTGTACTAAAAATTATCGAATTTAGCAATATTTTGACCTTTATCAGCCCCTTTTCCTTTATGTGATTTAAACAAAATATTATCGAATTAGGCAATATTTTGCCGTTTTTCCACGTTTTTGTTAATTTTCAGTTTATTGTTATTAATTCATTAAATATACGATAAAAATTATGCAAACACATAATTGATTAGAAAATAACCTTAAATACTTCATTTTCAATCATCTATTTGTTTCTCGTTAAAATACTGAGTAAGATATTGAAAAGGGGAGAAGTTCTGTTTTTATTGCATATATCGACGTTTCAGCCGGATTAGAGCGGTTTTACGTGTACATCTTCCATCGGTAATATAAACGGAAAATCAGGAACATTTTAGTTAATTCTAATGAAAACACATTGATTTTTATCATTTGTATTTGAAACAACATTGTCATATGTCTTTTCTTGGATCTAAATAATACGAAACCTCGCTCTATGATTTGAAGTTAAAATCCTCAAATATGGTAATATAGTGACTTTTTTCACGTTATTCATGTAGTTTGATTTTACGTATATATATTCGTTTCTACCAATATTACGATACTACTTCATGTTTTCTTACGATATGTGATTTGGCCTTCAAATCTCAGAATTTTCAAATTTTGCATTTTTAAGCAAGTTTTCTTGCATTTTCTTTTGTAATAAATATCATCGAATTTAGCAATATTTTGACCTTTATCATCCCCTTTTCCTCTATGTGATTTAAACAAAATATTATCGAATTAGGCAATATTTTGCCGTTTTTCCACGTGTTTGTGAATTTTCGGTTTATTGTTATTAATTCATTAAAAATACGATAAAAATTATGCAAACACATAATTGATCAGAAAATAACCTTAAATACTTCATTTTCAATCATCTATTTGTTTCTCGTTAAAATACTGAGTAAGATATTGAAAAGGGGAGAAGTTCTGTTTTTATTGCATATATCGACGTTTCAGCCGGATTAGAGCCGTTTTACGTGTAAATCTTCCATCGGTAATATAAACGGAAAATCAGGAACATTTTATTTAATTCTAATGAAAACACATTGATTTTTATCATTTGTATTGGAAGCAACATCTTTATACGTCTTTTCTAGGGTCTAAAAAATACGAAACGTCGCTCTATGATTCGAAGTTAAAATCCTCAAATTTGGTATAATAATGACTTTTTTTTACGTTTTTCATGTAGTTTGATATTACCTAAATATATTCATTTTTGCCAATATTTCGATACTATTTCATGTAGTATCACGATATGTGCTTTGGCCTTCAAATCTCAGATTTTCGCATAAAATTGCATTTTAAGCAAGTTTTTTTGCATTTTGTTTCGTACTAAAAATCGTGGAATTCAGCAATATTTTGACGTTTATCATCCCCTTTTCCTTTATGTGATATAAACAAAATATCATCGAATTAGGCAATATTTTGCTGTTTTTCCACGTTTTTGTGAACTTTCAGTTTATTGCTATTAATTCATTAAATATACGATAAAAATTATGCAAACACATAATTGATTAGAAATTAACCTTAAACACTTCATTTTCAATCAACTATTTGTTTCTCGTTAAAACACTGAGTAAGATCTTGGAAAGGGGAGAAGTTCTGTTTTTATTGCATATATCGACGTTTCAGCCGGATTAGAGCGGTTTTACGTGTACATCTTCCATCGGTAATATAAACGGAAAATCAGGAACATTTTAGTTAATTCTAATGAAAACACATTGATTTTTATCATTTGTATTTGAAACAACATTGTCATATGTCTTTTCTTGGATCTAAATAATACGAAACCTCGCTCTATGATTTGAAGTTAAAATCCTCAAATATGGTAATATAGTGACTTTTTCACGTTATTCATGTAGTTTGATTTTACGTATATATATTCGTTTTTACCAATATTTCTATACTACTTCATGTTTTCTCACGATATGTGATTTGGCCTTCAAATCTCAGAATTTTCAAATTTTGCATTTTAAGCAAGTTTCCTTGCATTTTCTTTTGTACTAAAAATTATCGAACTTAGCAATATTTTGACCTTTATCAGCCCCTTTTCCTTTATGTGATTTAAACAAAATATTATCGAATTAGGCAATATTTTGCCGTTTTTCCACGTTTTTGTTAATTTTCAGTTTATTGTTATTAATTCATTAAATATACGATAAAAATTATGCAAACACATAATTGATTAGAAAATAACCTTAAATACTTCATTTTCAATCATCTATTTGTTTCTCGTTAAAATACTGAGTAAGATATTGAAAAGGGGAGAAGTTCTGTTTTTATTGCATATATCGACGTTTCAGCCGGATTAGAGCGGTTTTACGTGTACATCTTCCATCGGTAATATAAACGGAAAATCAGGAACATTTTAGTTAATTCTAATGAAAACACATTGATTTTTATCATTTGTATTTGAAACAACATTGTCATATGTCTTTTCTTGGATCTAAATAATACGAAACCTCGCTCTATGATTTGAAGTTAAAATCCTCAAATATGGTAATATAGTGACTTTTTTCACGTTATTCATGTAGTTTGATTTTACGTATATATATTCGTTTCTACCAATATTACGATACTACTTCATGTTTTCTTACGATATGTGATTTGGCCTTCAAATCTCAGAATTTTCAAATTTTGCATTTTTAAGCAAGTTTTCTTGCATTTTCTTTTGTAATAAATATCATCGAATTTAGCAATATTTTGACCTTTATCATCCCCTTTTCCTCTATGTGATTTAAACAAAATATTATCGAATTAGGCAATATTTTGCCGTTTTTCCACGTGTTTGTGAATTTTCGGTTTATTGTTATTAATTCATTAAAAATACGATAAAAATTATGCAAACACATAATTGATCAGAAAATAACCTTAAATACTTCATTTTCAATCATCTATTTGTTTCTCGTTAAAATACTGAGTAAGATATTGAAAAGGGGAGAAGTTCTGTTTTTATTGCATATATCGACGTTTCAGCCGGATTAGAGCCGTTTTACGTGTAAATCTTCCATCGGTAATATAAACGGAAAATCAGGAACATTTTATTTAATTCTAATGAAAACACATTGATTTTTATCATTTGTATTGGAAGCAACATCTTTATACGTCTTTTCTAGGGTCTAAAAAATACGAAACGTGGCTCTATGATTCGAAGTTAAAATCCTCAAATTTGGTATAATAATGACTTTTTTTTACGTTTTTCATGTAGTTTGATATTACCTAAATATATTCATTTTTGCCAATATTTCGATACTATTTCATGTAGTATCACGATATGTGCTTTGGCCTTCAAATCTCAGATTTTCGCATAAAATTGCATTTTAAGCAAGTTTTTTTGCATTTTGTTTCGTACTAAAAATCGTGGAATTCAGCAATATTTTGACGTTTATCATCCCCTTTTCCTTTATGTGATATAAACAAAATATCATCGAATTAGGCAATATTTTGCTGTTTTTCCACGTTTTTGTGAACTTTCAGTTTATTGCTATTAATTCATTAAATATACGATAAAAATTATGCAAACACATAATTGATTAGAAATTAACCTTAAACACTTCATTTTCAATCAACTATTTGTTTCTCGTTAAAACACTGAGTAAGATCTTGGAAAGGGGAGAAGTTCTGTTTTTATTGCATATATCGACGTTTCAGCCGGATTAGAGCGGTTTTACGTGTACATCTTCCATCGGTAATATAAACGGAAAATCAGGAACATTTTAGTTAATTCTAATGAAAACACATTGATTTTTATCATTTGTATTTGAAACAACATTGTCATATGTCTTTTCTTGGATCTAAATAATACGAAACCTCGCTCTATGATTTGAAGTTAAAATCCTCAAATATGGTAATATAGTGACTTTTTCACGTTATTCATGTAGTTTGATTTTACGTATATATATTCGTTTTTACCAATATTTCTATACTACTTCATGTTTTCTCACGATATGTGATTTGGCCTTCAAATCTCAGAATTTTCAAATTTTGCATTTTAAGCAAGTTTTCTTGCATTTTCTTTTGTACCAAAAATCATCGAATTTAGCAATATTTTGACCTTTATCATCCCTTTTTCCTTTATGTGATTTAAACAAAATATCATCGAATTAGGCAATATTTTGCCGTTTTTCCACGTGTTTGTGAATTTTCGGTTTATTGTTATTAATTCATTAAAAATACGATAAAAATTATGCAAACACATAATTGATCAGAAAATAACCTTAAATACTTCATTTTCAATCATCTATTTGTTTCTCGTTAAAATACTGAGTAAGATATTGAAAAGGGGAGAAGTTCTGTTTTTATTGCATATATCGACGTTTCAGCCGGATTAGAGCCGTTTTACGTGTACATCTTCCATCGGTAATATAAACGGAAAATCAGGAACATTTTAGTTAATTCTAATGAAAACACATTGATTTTTATCATTTGTATTGGAAGCAACATCTTTATACGTCTTTTCTAGGGTCTAAAAAATACGAAACGTCGCTCTATGATTCGAAGTTAAAATCCTCAAATTTGGTATAATAATGACTTTTTTCACGTTTTTCATGTAGTTTGATATTACGTATTTTTATTCATTTTTACCAATATTTCGATACTATTTTATGTAGTATCACAATATGTGCTTTGGCCTTCAAATCTCAGATTTTCGCATAAAATTGCATTTTAAGCAAGTTTTCTTGCATTTTGTTTCGTACTAAAAATCATCGAATTCAGCAATATTTTGACGTTTATCATCCCCTTTTCCTTTATGTGATATAAACAAAATATCATCGAATTAGGCAATATTATGCTGTTTTTCCACGTTTTTGTGAACTTTCAGTTTATTGCTCTTAATTCATTAAAAATACGATAAAAATTATGCAAACACATAATTGATTAGAAATTAACCTTAAACACTTAATTTTCAATCAACTATTTGTTTCTCGTTAAAATACTGAGTAAGATATTGGAAAGGTGAGAAGTTCTGTTTTTATTGCATATATCGACGTTTCAGCCGGATTAGAGCCGTTTTACGTGTACATCTTCCATCGGTAATATAAACGGAAAATCAGGAACATTTTAGTTAATTCTAATGAAAACACATTGATTTTTATCATTTGTATTTCAAACAACATTGTCATATGTCTTTTCTTGGATATAAATAATACGAAACCTCGCTCTATGATTTGAAGTTAAAATCCTCAAATATGGTAATATAGTGACTTTTTTCACGTTATTCATGTAGTTTGATTTTACGTATATATATTCGTTTCTACCAATATTTCGATACTACTTCATGTTTTCTTACGATATGTGATTTGGCCTTCAAATCTCAGAATTTTCAAATTTTGCATTTTTAAGCAAGTTTTCTTGCATTTTCTTTTGTAATAAATGCATAATTTTTATCGTATATTTAATGAATTAATAACAATAAACTGAAAATTCACAAAAACGTGGAAAAACGGCAAAATATTGCCTAATTCGATGATATTTTGTTTAAATCACATAAAGGAAAAGGGGGATGATAAAGGTCAAAATATTGCTAAATTCGATGATTTTTAGTACAAAAGAAAATGCAAGAAAACTTGCTTAAAAATGCAAAATTTGAAAATTCTGAGATTTGAAGGCCAAATCACATATCGTGAGAAAACATGAAGTAGTATCGAAATATTGGTAAAAACGAATATATATACGTAAAATCAAACTACATGAATAACGTGAAAAAAGTCACTTTTCAAAAGTCAAAAAGTCACTTACGAGAGTGATGCAGATGATCAAGAGATGGATGCAGAGGCTTAAGAGAGTGATGCAGAGGCTGAAGAGAGTGTTGCAGAGGCTTAAGAGAGGGATGCAGAGGCTCAAGAGAGTGATGCAGAGGCTCAAGAGAGTGATGCAGAGGCTCAAGAGATGGATGCAGAGGCTTAAGAGAGTGATGCAGATGCTCAAGAGAGGGATGCAGAGGCTGAAGAGAGTGAGGCAGAGGCTCAAGGGAGGGATGCAGAGGCTCAAAAGAGTGATTCAGAGGGTTAAGAGAGTGATGCAGAGGCTTAAGAGAGTGATGCAGAGGTTTAAGAGAGGGATGCAGAGGTTCAAGAGAGGAATGCAGAGGCTCAACTGAGGGATGCTGGGGCTGAAGAGAGGGATGCAGAGGCTCAAGTGAGGGATGCAGAGGCACAAGAGAGGGATGCAGAGGCTCTTGAGAGTAATACAGAGGCTCAAGAGAGGGATGCAGAGGCTTAAGAGAGTGATGCAAAGGCTCAAGAGAGGGATGCAGAGGCTCATGAGAGGGATGCAGGAGTTCAAGAGAGGGATGCAGAGGCTCAAGGGAGTGATGCAGAGGATCAAGAGAGTGGTGCAGAGGCTCAAGAGAGTGAAGCAGAGGATCGAGAGAGGGAAGCAGAGGCTTAAGAGAGTGATGCAGAGGCTGAAGGGAGTGATGCAAAAGCTCTAGAGAGTGACACAGAGGCTCAAGAGAGCGAAGCAGAGGCTCAAGAGAGAGATGCACAGGATCAAGAGCGTGATGCAGAGGGTCGAGACAGTGATTCAGAGGCCTCATGAGAGGGATTTAGAGGCTTAAGAGAGTGATGCAGAGCCTGAAGAGAGTGATGCAGATGATCAAGAGAGGGATGAAGAGGCTTACGAGAGCGATGCAGAGGCTGAAGAGAGTCTTGCAGAGGCTTAAGAGAGGGATGCAGAGGCTCAAGAGAGTGATGCAGAGGCTCAAGAGAGTGATGCAGAGGCTCAAGAGAGTGATGCAGAGGCTTAAGAGAGGGATGCAGAGGCTCAAGAGAGGGATGTAGAGGCTCATGGGAGTGATGCAGAGGCTCAAGAATGTGATGCAGAGGCTCAAGAAAGGGATGCAGAGGCTCAAGAGAGTGATTCAGAGGCTTACGAGAGTGATGCAGAGGCTTAAGAGAGTGATTCAGAGGTTTAAGAGAGGGATGCAGAGGCTCAAGAGAGGGATGCAGAGGCTCAACTGAGGGATGCAGGGGCTCAAGAGAGGGATGCAGAGGCTCAAGTGAGGGATGCAGAGGCAGAAGAGAGGGATGCAGAGGCTCTTGAGAGTAATGCAGAGGCTCAAGAGAGGGATGCAGCGGCTTAAGAGAGTGATGCAAAGGCTCAAGAGAGGGATGTAGAGTCTCATGAGAGGGATGCAGGAGTTCAATAGAGGGATGCAGAGGCTCAAGAGAGTGATAGAGAGGCTCAAGAGAGAGATGCAGAGGTTCAAGAGAGTGATGCAGACGATCAAGAGAGTGATGCAGAGGCTCAAGAGAGTGATGCAGAGGATCTAGAGAGGGATTCAGAGGCTTATGAGAGTGATGCAGATAATCAAGAGAGTTTTGCAGAGGCTCGAGAGAGTTGTGCAGAGGACTCAAGCGAGGGATTCGGAGGCTTAAGAGAGTGATGCAGATGCTGAAGAGCGTGTTGCAGAGGCTCAAGAGAGTCATGAGGAGGCTGAAGACAGTGATGCAGAGGCTCAAGAGAGGGATGCAGAGGCTCAATAGAGTTATGCAGAGGCTTAAGAGAGTGAGGCAGAGGCTTAGGAGAGGAGTGCAGAGGCTCAAGAGAGTAATGCAGAGGCTTAAAAGGGTGACGCAGAGGCTCAGGAGAGTGATGCAGATGCTTGAGAGATGGATGCAGGGGCTCAAGAGAGTGATGCAGAGGCTCAAGAGAGTGATTCAGAGGGTTAAGAGAGTGATGGAGAGGCTTAAGAGAGTGATGCAGAGGCTTAAGAGAGGGATGCAGAGGCTCAAGAGAGGATGCAGAGGCCCAAGAGAGGGATGCAGAGGCTCCGGAGAGGGATGCAGAGGCTCAAGTGAGGATGCAGAGGCACATAAGAGGGATGCAGAGGTTCTTGAGAGTGATGCACAGGCTCAAGAGAGGGATGCAGAAGCTTAAGAGAGTGATGCAAAGGCTCAAGAGAGTGATGCAAAAGCTCCAAGAGAGTGATGAATAGGCTTAAGAGAGGGATGCAGAGGCTCAAGAGAGGGATGTAGAGGCTCAAGAGAGAGATGCAGAGGCTCATGAGAGGGATGCAGAGGCTGAAGAGAGAGATGCAGAGGCTTAAGAGAGGGATGCAGAGGTTCAAGAGAGTGATGCAGAGGCAAAAGAGAATGATGTAGAGGCTTAAGAGAGGGATGCAGAGGCTCAAGAGAATGATGCAAGGGCTCAAGAGAGTGATTGAGTGGCTTAAGATAGGAATGCAGAGGCTGAAGAGTATGCTGCACAGGCTTAAGAGAGGAATGCAGAGGCTGAAGAGAATGATGCAGAGGCTTAAGAGAGGGATGCAGAGGCTCAAGAGAGTGATGGAGAGGCTCAAGAGTGTGATGCATAGGCTGAACAGAATGATTCAGAGGCTTACGAGAGTGATGCAGAGGCTTAAGAGAGGGATGCAGGGGCTCAAGAGAGGGATACAGAGGCTCTAGGGAGTGAAGCAGAGGCTCAAGAGAGGGATGCAGAGGCTTAAGAGAGTGATGCAAAGCCTCAAGTGAGGGATGCAGAGGCTCATGTGAGGGATGCAGGAGTTCAAGAGAGTGATGCAGAGGCTCAAGAGAGGAATGCAGAGGCTCAAGTGAGGGATGAAGAGGCACAAGAGAGGGATGCAGAGGCTCTTGGGAGTGATGCAGAGACTCTTGGGAGTGATGCAGAGGCTCAAGAGAGGGATGCAGAGGCTCATGAGAGTGATTCAGAGGCTTACGAGAGTAATGCAGAGGCTTAAGAGAGTGATGCAGAGGCTTAAGAAAGTGATACAGAGGCTCAAAAGAGGGATGCAGAGGCTTAAAAAGGTGATGCAGGGGCTAAACAGAGTGATGCAGAGGCTCAACAGAGTGATTCAGATGCTTACGGGAGTGATGCAGAGGCTTAAGAGAGTGATGTAGAGGCTCAAAAGAGTGATGCAGAGGATCAAGAGAAGGAAGCAGAGACTTAAGAGAGTGATGCAGAGGCTAAAGAGAGTGATGCAGAGGCTCTAGAGAGTGAAGCAAAGGCTCAAGAGAGTGATTCAGAGGCTTACGAGAGTGATGCAGAGAATCAAGAGAGTGATGCTTACTCAGTATTTTAACGAGAAACAAATAGTTGATTGAAATTGAAGTATTTAATGTTAATTTCTAATCAATTATGTGTTTGCATCAATTTTGTCGTATATATAATGAATTAATAACAATAAACTGAAAATTCACAAAAACGTGGAAAAATAGCAAAATATTGCCTAATTCGATGATATTTTGTTTGTATCACATAAAGGAAAAGTGGATGATAAACGTCAAAATATTGCTATATTCGATGATTTTTATTACGAAACAAAATGCAAGAAAACTTGCTTAAAATGCAATATTATGCGAAATTCTGAGATTTAAAGGCCAAATCACATATCGTGAGAAAACATGAAGAATTATAGAAATATTGGTAAAAACGAATATATTTACGTACAATCACACTACATGAAAAACGTGAAAAAAAATCGCTATATTACCTTATTTGAGGACTTTAACTTCAAATCATAAAGCGAGGTTTCGTATTATTTAGATCCTAGAAAAAAACATATAAAGATGTTGTTTCCAATACAAATGATAAAAATCAATGTGTTTTCATTACCTCACTTGAGGTAATCACATTACCTCACTTGAGGTAATCACATTACCTCACTTGAGGTAATTACCTCACTTTCATCCCTCACTTGAGCCTCTGCATCCCTCTCTTGAGCCTCTGCATCACTCTCTTGAACACCTGCATCCCTCTCATGAGCCTCTGCATCCCTCACTTGAGCCTTTGCATCACTCTCTTAAGACTCTGCATCCCTCTCTTGAGCCACTGCGTCACTCTCAAGCGCCTATGCATCCCTTTCTTGTGCCTCTGCTTCCCTCACTTGATCCTCTGCATCCCTCTCTTGCGCCCCTGCCTCCCTCTCTTAAGTCTCTGCATTATTCTCTTGATCCTCTGCCTCCCTTTCTTAAGCCTCTGCATCATTCTCTTGAGCCCTGCATCATTCTTTTGAGCCTCTGCATCCCTCGCTTAAGCCTCTGCATCATTCTCTTCAGCCTCTGCATTCCTCTCTTATGCCTCTGCATCACTCTCTTGATCCTCTGCCTCCCTTTCTTAAGCCTCTGCATCATTCTCTTGAGCCCTGCATCATTCTTTTGAGCCTCTGCATGCCTCTCTTAAGCCTCTACATCATTCTCTTGTGCCTCTGGATCACTCTCTCGAACCTCTGCATCACTCTCTTGGGCCTCTACAACCCTCTCTTAAGCCTCTGCAACACTCTCTTAAGCCTCTGCATCACTCTCTTTAGCCTCTGAATCACTCTCTTGAGCCTCTGCATCACTCTCTTGAGCCCCTGCATCCCTCTCTCAAGCCTCTGCATCACTCTTTTGAGCCTGCAGAGAGAGTCTGCTTAAGCCTGCCTGCTTAAGAGAGCCTGCTTAAGAGAGAGATGCAGAGGTTGAAGAGAATGATGCAGAGGCTTAAGAGAGGGATGCAGAAGCTTAAGAGAGGGATGCAGAGGCTGAAGAGAGTGTGGCAGAGGCTTAGGAGAGGGATGCAGAGGCTCAAGAGAGGGGTGAAGAGGCTGAAGAGAGTGATGCAGAGGCTCAAGAGAGGGATGCAAGAGGCTCAAGAGAGTAATACAGAGGCTTACGAGGGTGATGCAGAGGCTCAAGAGAGTGATGCAGAGGCTTGAGAGAGGGATGCAGGGGCTCAAGAGAGTGATGCAGAGGCTCAAGAGAGTGACTCAGAGGCTTAAGAGAGTGATGCAGAGGATTAAGAGAGTGATGCAAAAGCTTTAGAGAGGGATGCAGAGGCTCACGTGAGGGTTGCAGAGGCCCATGAGAGGGATGCAGCATCAAAAGAGGGATGCAAAGGCTCAAGTGAGGGATGCAGAAGCACATGAGAGGGATGCAGAGGATCTTGAGAGTGATGCACACGCTCAAGAGAGGGATGCAGAGGCTTAAGAGAGTGATTCAAAGGTTCAAGAGAGGGATGCAGAGGCTCATGTGAGGGATGCAGGACTTAGAGAGAGGGATGTACAGGCTCAAGAGAGTGATTCAGAGGCTTACGAGAGTGATGCAGAGGCTTAAGAGAGTGATGTAGAGGCTTAAGAGAGGGATGCAGAGGCTCACGTGAGGGATGCATAGGCTCAAGAGAGGGATGCAGGGGCTCAAGAGAGGGATGCAGAGGCTCAGGTGAGGGATGCAGAGGCACAAGAGAGGGATGCAGAGGCTCTTGAGAGTGACGCAGAGGCTCAAGAGAGGGTGGCAGAGGCTCATGCGAGGGATGCAGGAGTTCAAGAGAGTGATGAAGAGGCTTACGAAGGTGATGCAGAGGCTCAAAAAATGTATGCAGAGGCTTAAGAGAGTGATGCAGAGGCTGAAGAGAGTGTTGCAGAGGCTTAAGAGAATGATGCAGAGGCTCAAGAGAGAGATGCAGAGGCTTACGAGATTGATGGAGAGGCTGAAGAGAGTGTTGCAAAGGCTTAAGAGAGGGATGCAGAGGATCAAAAGAGTGATGCAAAGGCTCAAGAGAGTGATGCAGAGGCTTAGGAGAGAGATGCAGAGTTTCAAGAGAGGGATGCAGAGGCTCAAGAGAGTAATGCAGAGGCTGAAGAGAGAGATGCAGAGGCTTAAGAGAGTGATCCAGAGGTTCAAGAGAGTCATGCAGAGGCACAAGAGAATGATGTAGAGGCTTTAGAGAGGGATGCAGAGGCTCAAGAGAATGCATTCTCTTCCTCAAGAGGCTGCATTCCTCTCTTAAGCTTTTTCAGCATTCTCTTGAGCCTCTGCATTCCTCTCTTAACCCTCTCCATCACTCTCTTGAGCCCCTGCATCATTCTCTTGAGCCTCTGCATCCCTTTCTTAAGCCTCCACATCATTCTCTTGTGCCTCTGCATCACTCTCTTGAACCTCTGCATCCCTCTCTTAAGCCTCTGCATCTCTCTCTTCAGCCTCTGCATCCCTCTCATGAGCCTCTGCATTTCTCTCTTGAGCCTCTGCATCCCTCTCTTAAGCCTATTCATCACTCTCTTGAGCTTTTGCATCACTCTCTTGAGCCTCTGCATCCCTCTCTTGAGCCTTTGCATCACTCTCTTAAGCCTCTGCATCCCTCTCTTGAGCCTGTGCATCACTCTCAAGAACCTCTGCATCCCTCTTATGTGCCTCTGCATCCCTCACTTGAGCCTCTGCATCCCTCTCCTGAGCCTCTGCATCCCTCTCTTGGGCCTCTGCATCCCTCTCTTGAGCCTCTGCATCCCTCTCTTAAGCCTCTGCTTCACTCTCTTAAGCCTCTCCATCACTCTCTTAACCCTCTGAATCACTCTCTTGAGCCTCTGCATCACTCTCTTGAGCCCCTGCATCCTTCACTCAAGCATCTGCATCACTCTCCTGAGCCTCTGCGTCACCCTTTTAAGCCTCTGCATTACTTTCTTGAGCCTCTGCACTCCTCTCCTAAGCCTCTGCCTCACTCTCTTAAGCCTCTGCATCACTCTATTGAGCGTCTGCATCCCTCTCTTGAGCCTCTGCATCACTGTCTTCAGCCTCCTCATCCCTCTCTTGAGCCTCTGCAACACTCTCTTCAGCCTCTGCATCACTCTCTTAAGCCTGCGAATCCCTCCCTTGAGTCCTCTGCACAACTCTCTCGAGCCTCTGCAAAACTCTCTTGATTATCTGCATCACTCTCGTAAGCCTCTGAATCCCTCTCTTGATCCTCTGCATCACTATCTTGAGCCTCTGCATCACTCTCTTGATCGTCTGCATCACTCTCTTGAACCTCTGCATCTCTCTCTTGAGCCTCTCTATCACTCTCTTGAGCCTCTGCATCCCTCTATTGAACTCCTGCATCCCTCTCATGAGACTCTGCATCCCTCTCTTGAGCCTTTGCATGACTCTCTTAAGCCGCTGTATCCCTCTCTTGAGCCTCTGCATTACTCTCAAGAGCCTCTGCATCCCTATCTTCTGCCTCTGCATCCCTCACTTGAGCCTCTGCATCCCTCTCTTGAGCCCCTGCATCCCTCAGTTGATCCTCTGCATCCCTCTCTTTAGCCTCTGCATCCCTCTCTTAAACCTCTGAATCACTCTCTTAAGCCTCTGCATCACTCTCGTAACCCTCTGAATCACTCTTACGCTGAATCACTGAATCACAAGGTCAAAATATTGCTAAATTCGATGATTTTTAGTACAAAAGAAAATGCAAGAAAACTTGCTTAGAAAATGCAAAATTTGAAAATTCTGAGATTTGAAGGCCAAATCACATATCGTGAGAAAACATGAAGTAGTATCGAAATATTGTTAAAAACGAATATATATACGTAAAATCAAACTACATGAATAACGTGAAAAAAGTCACTATTTTACCATATTTGAGGATTTTAACTTCAAATCATGGAGCGAGGTTTCGTATTATTTAGATCCAAGAAAAGACATATGACAATGTTGTTTCAAATACAAATGATAAAAATCAATGTGTTTTCAATAGAATTAACTAAAATGTTCCTGATATTCCGTTTATATTTCCGATTTAAGAAGTACACGTAAACCCGCTCTAATCCGGCTGAAACTACGATATATGCAATAAAAACAGAACTTCTCCCCTTTCCAATATCTTACTCAGTATTTTAACGAGAAACAAATAGTTGATTGAAAATAAAGGGTTAATTTCTAATCAATTATGTGTTTGCATCATTTTTATCGTATATATAATGAATTAATATCAATAAACTGAAAATTCACAAAAACGTAGAAAAATAGCAAAATATTGCCTAATTCGATGATATTTTGTTTAAATCACATAAAGGAAAAGGGGATGATAAACGTCAAAATATTGCTGAATTCGATGATTTTTACTACATGAATAACGTGAAAAAAGTCACTATATTACCATATTTGAGGATTTTAACTTCAAATCATAGAGCGAGGTTTCGTATTATTGAGATCCAAGAAAGAAATATGACAATGTTGTTTCAAATACAAATGATAAAAAATCAATGTGTTTTCATTAGAAACAACTAAAATGTTCCTGATTTTCCGTTTATATTACCGATGGAAGATGTACACGTAAAACCGCTCTAATCCGGCTGAAACGTCGATATATGCAATAAAAAGAGAACTTCTCCCCTTTCCAATATCTTACTCAGTGTTTTAACGAGAAACAAATAGTTGATTGAAAATGAAGTGTTTAAGGTTAATTTCTGATCAATTATGTGTTTGCATCATTTTTATCGTATATTTAATGAATTAATAACAATAAACTGAAAATTCACAAAAACGTGGAAAAACGGCAAAATATTGCCTAATTCGATGATATTTTGTTTAAATCACATAAAGAAAAAGGGGATGATAAAGGTCAAAATATTGCTAAATTCGATGATTTTTAGTACAAAAGAAAATGCAAGAAAACTTGCTTAAAAATGCAAAATTTGAAAATTTTGAGATTTGAAGGCCAAATCACATATCGTGAGAAAACATGAAGTAGTATCGAAATATTGGTAAAAACGAATAAATATACGTAAAATCAAACTACATGAATAACGTGAAAAAAGTCACTATATTACCATATTTGAGGATTTTAACTTCAAATCATAGAGCGAGGTTTCGTATTATTTAGATCCAAGAAAAGACATATGACAATGTTGTTTCAAATACAAATGATAAAAATCAATGTGTTTTCATTAGAATTAACTAAAATGTTCCTGATTTTCCGTTTATATTTTCCATGGAAGATGTACACGAAAAACCGCTCTAATCCGGCTGAAACGTCGATATATGCAAAAAAAACAGAACTTCTCCCCTTTCAAATATCTTACTCAGTATTTTAACGAGAAACAAATAGTTGATTGAAAATTAAGTGTTTAAGGTTAATTTCTAATCAATTATGTGTTTGCATATTTTTTATCGTATTTTTAATGAATTAAGAGCAGTAAACTGAAAGTTCACAAAAACGTGGAAAAACAGCAAAATATTGCCTAATTCGATGATATTTTGTTTATATCACATAAAGGAAAAGGGGATGATAAACGTCAAAATATTGCTGAATTCGATGATTTTTAGTACGAAACTAAATGCAAGAAAACTTGCTTAAAATGCAATTTTATGCGAAAATCTGAGATTTGAAGGCCAAAGCACATATCGTGATACTACAAGAAATAGTATCGAAATATTGGTAAAAATGAATATATATACGTAATATAAAACTACATGAAAAACGTGAAAAAAGTCATTATTATACCAAATTTCAGGATTTTAACTTCGAATCATAGAGCGACGTTTCGTATTTTTTAGACCCTAGAAAAGACGTATAAAGATGTTGCTTCCAATACAAATGAAAAAAATCAATGTGTTTTCATTAGAATTAAATAAAATGTTCCTGATTTTCCTTTTATATTACCGATGGAAGATGTACACGTAAAACGGCTCTAATCCGGCTGAAACGTCGATATATGCAATAAAAACAGAACTTCTCCCCTTTTCAATATCTTACTCAGTATTTTACGAGAAACAAATAGATGATTGAAAATGAAGTATTTAAGGATTTTTCTGATCAATTATGTGTTTGCATAATTTTTATCGTATATTTAATGAATTAATAACAATAAACTGAAAATTCACAAAAACGTGGAAAAACGGCAAAATATTGCCTAATTCGATGATATTTTGTTTAAATCACATAAAGGAAAAGGGGATGATAAAGGTCAAAATATTGCTAAATTCGATGATTTTTAGTACAAAAGAAAATGCAAGAAAACTTGCTTAGAAATGCAAAATTTGAAAATTCTGAGATTTGAAGGCCAAATCACATATCGTGAGAAAACATGAAGTAGTATCGAAATATTGGTAAAAACGAATATATATACGGAAAATCAAACTACATGAATAACGTGAAAAAAGTCACTTTTCAAAAGTCAAAAAGTCACTTACGAGAGTGATGCAGATGATCAAGAGATGGATGCAGAGGCTTAAGAGAGTGATGCAGAGGCTGAAGAGAGTGTTGCAGAGGCTTAAGAGAGGGATGCAGAGGCTCAAGAGAGTGATGCAGAGGCTCAAGAGAGTGATGCAGAGGCTCAAGAGAGTGATGCAGAGGCTTAAGAGAGGATGCAGGGGCTCAAGAGAGGGATGTAGAGGCTCATGAGAGTGATGCAGAGGCTCAAGAGAGTGATGCAGATGCTCAAGAAAGGGATGCAGAGGCTGAAGAGAGTGATGCAGAGGCTCAAGAGAGGGATGCAGAGGCTCAAAAGAGTGATTCAGAGGGTTACGAGAGTGATGCAGAGGCTTAAGAGAGTGATGCAGAAGTTTAAGAGAGGGATGCAGAGGTTCAAGAGAGGAATGCAGAGGCTCAACTGAGGGATGCAGAGGCTCAAGAGAGTGATGCAGAGGATCAAGAGAGTGGTGCAAAAGCTCAGGAGAGTGAAGCAGAGGATCGAGAGAGGGAAGCAGAGGCTTAAGAGAGTGATGCAGAGGCTGACGGGAGTGATGCAAAGGCTCTAGAGAGTGACACAGAGGCTCAAGAGAGCGAAGCAGAGGATCGAGAGAGGGAAGCAGAGGCTTAAGAGAGTGATGCAGAGGCTGACGGGAGTGATGCAAAGGCTCTAGAGAGTGACACAGAGGCTCAAGAGAGCGAAGCAGAGGCTCAAGAGAGAGATGAACAGGATCAAGAGCGTGATGCAGAGGCTCGAGACAGTGATTCAGAGGCCTCATGAGAGGGATTTAGAGGCTTAAGAGAGTGATGCAGAGCCTGAAGAGAGTGTTGCAGAGGCTCAAGAGAGGGATGCAGAGGCTCAAGAGAGTGATGCAGAGGCTCAAGAGAGTTATGCAGAGGCTCAAGAGGGTGATGCAGAGGCTTACGAGAGTGATGCAGATGATCAAGAGAGGGATGAAGAGGCTTAAGAGAGCGATGCAGAGGCTGAAGAGAGTCTTGCAGAGGCTGAAGAGAGTCTTGCAGAGGCTTAAGAGAGGGATGCAGAGGCTTAAGAGAGGGTTGCAGAGGCTCAAGAGAGTGATGCAGAGGCTCAAGAGAGTGATGCAGAGGCTCAAGAGAGTGATGCAGAGGCTTAAGAGAGGGATGCAGAGGCTCAAGAGAGGGATGTAGAGGCTCATGGGAGTGATGCAGAGGCTCAAGAATGTGATGCAGAGGCTCAAGAAAAGGATGCAGAGGCTCAAGAGAGTGATTCAGAGGCTTACGCGAGTGATGCAGAGGGTTAAGAGAGTGATTCAGAGGTTTAAGAGAGGGATGCAGAGGCTCAAGAGAGGGATGCAGAGGCTCAACTGAGGGATGCAGGGGCTCTAGAGAGGGATGCAGAGGCTCAAGTGAGGGATGCAGAGGCAGAAGAGAGGGATGCAGAGGCTCTTGAGAGTAATGCAGAGGCTCAAGAGAGGGATGCAGCGGCTTAAGAGAGTCATGCAAAAGCTCAAGAGAGGGATGTAGAGTCTCATGAGAGGGATGCAGGAGTTCAATAGAGGGATGCAGAGGCTCAAGAGAGTGATAGAGAGGCTCAAGAGAGAGATGCAGAGGTTCAAGAGAGTGATGCAGACGATCAAGAGAGTGATGCAGAGGCTCAAGAGAGTGATGCAGAGGATCAAGAGAGTTTTGCAGAGGCTCGAGAGAGTTGTGCAGAGGACTCAAGGGAGGGATTCGGAGGCTTAAGAGAGTGATGCAGAGGCTGAAGAGCGTGTTGCAGAGGCTCAAGAGAGGGATGAGGAGGCTGAAGACAGTGATGCAGAGGCTCAAGAGAGGGATGCAGAGGCTCAATAGAGTGATGCAGAGGCTTAAGAGAGTGAGGCAGAGGCTTAGGAGAGGAGTGCAGAGGCTCAAGAGAGTAATGCAGAGGCTTAAAAGGGTGACGCAGAGGCTCAGGAGAGTGATGCAGATGCTTGAGAGATGGATGCAGGGGCTCAAGAGAGTGATTCAGATGCTCAAGAGAGTGATTCAGAGGGTTAAGAGAGTGATGGAGAGGCTTAAGAGAGTGATGCAGAGGCTTAAGAGAGGGATGCAGAGGCTCAAGAGACGGATGCAGAGGCCCAAGAGAGGGATGCAGAGGCTCCGGAGAGGGATGCAGAGGCTCAAGTGAGGGATGCAGAGGCACATAAGAGGGATGGGTTTCGTATTATTTACATATAAGTATTATTACGTATTATTTATTACGTATTATTATTTATTTACGTATTATTTACATATTCGCACATAAGAGGGTTTCGTATTATTTAGATCCAAGAAAAGACATATGACAATGTTGTTTCAAATACAAATGATAAAAATCAATGTGTTTTCATTAGAATTAACTAAAATGTTCCTGATTTTCCGTTTATATTACCGATGGAAGATGTACACGTAAAACGGCTCTAATCCGGCTCAAACGTCGATATATGCAATAAAAACAGAACTTCTCCCCTTTTCAATATCTTACTCAGTATTTTAACGAGAAACAAATAGATGATTGAAAATGAAGTATTTAAGGTTATTTTCTCATCAATTATGTGTTTGCTTAATTTTTATCGTATATTTAATGAATTAATAACAATAAACTGAAAATTCACAAAAACGTGGAAAAACGGCAAAATATTGCCTAATTCGATGATATTTTATTTCGTACTAAATTTTACATTTTACATAAACTACATGAATAACGTGAAAAAAGTCACTATATTACCATATTTGAGGATTTTAACTTCAAATCATAGAGCGAGGTTTCGTATTATTTAGATCCAAGAAAAGACATATGACAATGTTGTTTCAAATACAAATGATAAAAATCAATGTGTTTTCATTAGAATTAACTAAAATGTTCCTGATTTTCCTTTTATATTACCGATGGAAGATGTACACGTAAAACGGCTCTAATCCGGCTGAAACGTCGATATATGCAATAAAAACAGAACTTCTCCCCTTTTCAATATCTTACTCAGTATATTACCGAGAAACAAATAGATGATTGAAAATGAAGTATTTAAGGATTTTTCTGATCAATTATGTGTTTGCATAATTTTTATCGTATATTTAATGAATTAATAACAATAACTGAAAATTCACAAAAAGTGGAAAAACGGCAAAATATTGCCTAATTCGATGATATTTTGTTTAAATCACATAAAGGAAAAAGGGATGATAAAGGTCAAAATATTGCTAAATTCGATGATTTTTAGTACAAAAGAAAATGCAAGAAAACTTGCTTAGAAATGCAAAATTTGAAAATTCTGAGATTTGAAGGCCAAATCACATATCGTGAGAAAACATGAAGTAGTATCGAAATATTGGTAAAAACGAATATATATACGGAAAATCAAACTACATGAATAACGTGAAAAAAGTCACTTTCAAAAGTCAAAAAGTCACTTACGAGAGTGATGCAGATGATCAAGAGATGGATGCAGAGGCTTAAGAGAGTGATGCAGAGGCTGAAGAGAGTGTTGCAGAGGCTTAAGAGAGGGATGCAGAGGCTCAAGAGAGTGATGCAGAGGCTCAAGAGAGTGATGCAGAGGCTCAAGAGAGTGATGCAGAGGCTTAAGAGAGGGATGCAGGGGCTCAAGAGAGGGATGTAGAGGCTCATGAGAGTGATGCAGAGGCTCAAGAGAGTGATGCAGATGCTCAAGAAAGGGATGCAGAGGCTGAAGAGAGTGATGCAGAGGCTCAAGAGAGGGATGCAGAGGCTCAAAAGAGTGATTCAGAGGGTTACGAGAGTGAACCAGAGGCTTAAGAGAGTGATGCAGAAGTTTAAGAGAGGGATGCAGAGGATCAAGAGAGGAATGCAGAGGCTCAACTGAGGGATGCAGAGGCTCAAGAGAGTGATGCAGAGGATCAAGAGAGTGGTGCAGAAGCTCAAGAGAGTGAAGCAGAGGATCGAGAGAGGGAAGCAGAGGCTTAAGAGAGTGATGCAGAGGCTGACGGGAGTGATGCAAAGGCTCTAGAGAGTGACACAGAGGCTCAAGAGAGCGAAGCAGAGGCTCAAGAGAGAGATGCACAGGATCAAGAGCATGATGCAGAGGCTCGAGACAGTGATTCAGAGGCCTCATGAGAGGGATTTAGAGGCTTAAGAGAGTGATGCAGAGCCTGAAGAGAGTGTTGCAGAGGCTCAAGAGAGGGATGCAGAGGCTCAAGAGAGTGATGCAGAGGCTCAAGAGAGTTATGCAGAGGCTCAAGAGGGTGATGCAGAGGCTTACGAGAGTGATGCAGATGATCAAGAGAGGGATGAAGAGGCTTAAGAGAGCGATGCAGAGGCTGAAGAGAGTCTTGCAGAGGCTGAAGAGAGTCTTGCAGAGGCTTAAGAGAGGGATGCAGAGGCTTAAGAGAGGGTTGCAGAGGTTCAAGAGAGTGATGCAGAGGCTCAAGAGAGTGATGCAGAGGCTCAAGAGAGTGATGCAGAGGCTTAAGAGAGGGATGCAGAGGCTCAAGAGAGGGATGTAGAGGCTCATGGGAGTGATGCAGAGGCTCAAGAATGTGATGCAGAGGCTCAAGAAAAGGATGCAGAGGCTCAAGAGAGTGATTCAGAGGCTTACGAGAGTGATGCAGAGGGTTAAGAGAGTGATTCAGAGGTTTAAGAGAGGGATGCAGAGGCTCAATCCCTCACTTGAGCCTCTGCATCCCTCTCCTGAGCCTCTGCATCCCTCTCTTGGGCCTCTGCATCCCTCTCTTGAGCCTCTGCATCCCTCTCTTAAGCCTCTGCTTCACTCTCTTAAGCCTCCTCCATCACTCTCTTAACCCTCTGAATCACTCTCTTGAGCCTCTGCATCACTCTCTTGAGCCCCTGCATCCTTCACTCAAGCATCTGCATCACTCTCCTGAGCCTCTGCGTCACCCTTTTAAGCCTCTGCATTACTTTCTTGAGCCTCTGCACTCCTCTCCTAAGCCTCTGCCTCACTCTCTTAAGCCTCTGCATCACTCTATTGAGCGTCTGCATCCCTCTCTTGAGCCTCTGCATCACTGTCTTCAGCCTCCTCATCCCTCTCTTGAGCCTCTGCAACACTCTCTTCAGCCTCTGCATCACTCTCTTAAGCCTGCGAATCCCTCCCTTGAGTCCTCTGCACAACTCTCTCGAGCCTCTGCAAAACTCTCTTGATTATCTGCATCACTCTCGTAAGCCTCTGAATCCCTCTCTTGATCCTCTGCATCACTATCTTGAGCCTCTGCATCACTCTCTTGATCGTCTGCATCACTCTCTTGAACCTCTGCATCTCTCTCTTGAGCCTCTCTATCACTCTCTTGAGCCTCTGCATCCCTCTATTGAACTCCTGCATCCTCTCATGAGACTCTGCATCCCTCTCTTGAGCCTTTGCATGACTCTCTTAAGCCGCTGTATCCCTCTCTTGAGCCTCTGCATTACTCTCAAGAGCCTCTGCATCCCTATCTTCTGCCTCTGCATCCCTCACTTGAGCCTCTGCATCCCTCTCTTGAGCCCCTGCATCCCTCAGTTGATCCTCTGCATCCCTCTCTTTAGCCTCTGCATCCCTCTCTTAAACCTCTGAATCACTCTCTTAAGCCTCTGCATCACTCTCGTAACCCTCTGAATCACTCTTACGCTGAATCACTGAATCACAAGGTCAAAATATTGCTAAATTCGATGATTTTTAGTACAAAAGAAAATGCAAGAAAACTTGCTTAGAAAATGCAAAATTTGAAAATTCTGAGATTTGAAGGCCAAATCACATATCGTGAGAAAACATGAAGTAGTATCGAAATATTGTTAAAAACGAATATATATACGTAAAATCAAACTACATGAATAACGTGAAAAAAAGTCACTATTTTACCATATTTGAGGATTTAACTTCAAATCATGGAGCGAGGTTTCGTATTATTAGATCCAAGAAAAGACATATGACAATGTTGTTTCAAATACAAATGATAAAATCAATGTGTTTTCAATAGAATTAACTAAAATGTTCCTGATATTCCGTTTATATTTCCGATTTAAGAAGTACACGTAAACCCGCTCTAATCCGGCTGAAACTACGATATATGCAATAAAAACAGAACTTCTCCCCTTTCCAATATCTTACTCAGTATTTTAACGAGAAACAAATAGTTGATTGAAAATAAAGGGTTAATTTCTAATCAATTATGTGTTTGCATCATTTTTATCGTATATATAATGAATTAATATCAATAAACTGAAAATTCACAAAAACGTAGAAAAATAGCAAAATATTGCCTAATTCGATGATATTTTGTTTAAATCACATAAAGGAAAAGGGGATGATAAACGTCAAAATATTGCTGAATTCGATGATTTTTACTACATGAATAACGTGAAAAAAGTCACTATATTACCATATTTGAGGATTTTAACTTCAAATCATAGAGCGAGGTTTCGTATTATTGAGATCCAAGAAAAGAAATATGACAATGTTGTTTCAAATACAAATGATAAAAAATCAATGTGTTTTCATTAGAAACAACTAAATGTTCCTGATTTTCCGTTTATATTACCGATGGAAGATGTACACGTAAAAACCGCTCTAATCCGGCTGAAACGTCGATATATGCAATAAAAAGAGAACTTCTCCCCTTTCCAATATCTTACTCAGTGTTTTAACGAGAAACAAATAGTTGATTGAAAATGAAGTGTTTAAGGTTAATTTCTGATCAATTATGTGTTTTGCATCATTTTTATCGTATATTTAATGAATTAATAACAATAAACTGAAAATTCACAAAAACGTGGAAAAACGGCAAAATATTGCCTAATTCGATGATATTTTGTTTAAATCACATAAAGAAAAAGGGGATGATAAAGGTCAAAATATTGCTAAATTCGATGATTTTTAGTACAAAGAAAATGCAAGAAAACTTGCTTAAAAATGCAAAATTTGAAAATTCTGAGATTTGAAGGCCAAATCACATATCGTGAGAAAACATGAAGTAGTATCGAAATATTGGTAAAAACGAATAAATATACGTAAAATCAAACTACATGAATAACGTGAAAAAAGTCACTATATTACCATATTTGAGGATTTTAACTTCAAATCATAGAGCGAGGTTTCGTATTATTTAGATCCAAGAAAAGACATATGACAATGTTGTTTCAAATACAAATGATAAAAATCAATGTGTTTTCATTAGAATTAACTAAAATGTTCCTGATTTTCCGTTTATATTTTCCATGGAAGATGTACACGAAAAACCGCTCTAATCCGGCTGAAACGTCGATATATGCAAAAAAACAGAACTTCTCCCCTTTCCAATATCTTACTCAGTATTTTAACGAGAAACAAATAGTTGATTGAAAATTAAGTGTTTAAGGTTAATTTCTAATCAATTATGTGTTTGCATATTTTTTATCGTATTTTTAATGAATTAAGAGCAGTAAACTGAAAGTTCACAAAAACGTGGAAAAACAGCAAAATATTGCCTAATTCGATGATATTTTGTTTATATCACATAAAGGAAAAGGGGATGATAAACGTCAAAATATTGCTGAATTCGATGATTTTTAGTACGAAACTAAATGCAAGAAAACTTGCTTAAAATGCAATTTTATGCGAAAATCTGAGATTTGAAGGCCAAAGCACATATCGTGATACTACAAGAAATAGTATCGAAATATTGGTAAAAATGAATATATATACGTAATATAAAACTACATGAAAAACGTGAAAAAAGTCATTATTATACCAAATTTCAGGATTTTAACTTCGAATCATAGAGCGACGTTTCGTATTTTTTAGACCCTAGAAAAGACGTATAAAGATGTTGCTTCCAATACAAATGAAAAAAATCAATGTGTTTTCATTAGAATTAAATAAAATGTTCCTGATTTTCCTTTTATATTACCGATGGAAGATGTACACGTAAAACGGCTCTAATCCGGCTGAAACGTCGATATATGCAATAAAAACAGAACTTCTCCCCTTTTCAATATCTTACTCAGTATTTTACGAGAAACAAATAGATGATTGAAAATGAAGTATTTAAGGATTTTTCTGATCAATTATGTGTTTGCATAATTTTTATCGTATAATTAATGAATTAATAACAATAAACTGAAAATTCACAAAAACGTGGAAAAACGGCAAAATATTGCCTAATTCGATGATATTTTGTTTAAATCACATAAAGGAAAAGGGGATGATAAAGGTCAAAATATTGCTAAATTCGATGATTTTTAGTACAAAAGAAAATGCAAGAAAACTTGCTTAGAAATGCAAAATTTGAAAATTCTGAGATTTGAAGGCCAAATCACATATCGTGAGAAAACATGAAGTAGTATCGAAATATTGGTAAAAACGAATATATATACGGAAAATCAAACTACATGAATAACGTGAAAAAAGTCACTTTTCAAAGTCAAAAAGTCACTTACGAGAGTGATGCAGATGATCAAGAGATGGATGCAGAGGCTTAAGAGAGTGATGCAGAGGCTGAAGAGAGTGTTGCAGAGGCTTAAGAGAGGGATGCAGAGGCTCAAGAGAGTGATGCAGAGGCTCAAGAGAGTGATGCAGAGGCTCAAGAGAGTGATGCAGAGGCTTAAGAGAGGGATGCAGGGGCTCAAGAGAGGGATGTAGAGGCTCATGAGAGTGATGCAGAGGCTCAAGAGAGTGATGCAGATGCTCAAGAAAGGGATGCAGAGGCTGAAGAGAGTGATGCAGAGGCTCAAGAGAGGGATGCAGAGGCTCAAAAGAGTGATTCAGAGGGTTAAGAGAGTGAACCAGAGGCTTAAGAGAGTGATGCAGAAGTTTAAGAGAGGGATGCAGAGGTTCAAGAGAGGAATGCAGAGGCTCAACTGAGGGATGCAGAGGCTCAAGAGAGTGATGCAGAGGATCAAGAGAGTGGTGCAGAAGCTCAAGAGAGTGAAGCAGAGGATCGAGAGAGGGAAGCAGAGGCTTAAGAGAGTGATGCAGAGGCTGACGGGAGTGATGCAAAGGCTCTAGAGAGTGACACAGAGGCTCAAGAGAGCGAAGCAGAGGCTCAAGAGAGAGATGCACAGGATCAAGAGCATGATGCAGAGGCTCGAGACAGTGATTCAGAGGCCTCATGAGAGGGATTTAGAGGCTTAAGAGAGTGATGCAGAGCCTGAAGAGAGTGTTGCAGAGGCTCAAGAGAGGGATGCAGAGGCTCAAGAGAGTGATGCAGAGGCTCAAGAGAGTTATGCAGAGGCTCAAGAGGGTGATGCAGAGGCTTACGAGAGTGATGCAGATGATCAAGAGAGGGATGAAGAGGCTTAAGAGAGCGATGCAGAGGCTGAAGAGAGTCTTGCAGAGGCTGAAGAGAGTCTTGCAGAGGCTTAAGAGAGGGATGCAGAGGCTTAAGAGAGGGTTGCAGAGGTTCAAGAGAGTGATGCAGAGGCTCAAGAGAGTGATGCAGAGGCTCAAGAGAGTGATGCAGAGGCTTAAGAGAGGGATGCAGAGGCTCAAGAGAGGGATGTAGAGGCTCATGGGAGTGATGCAGAGGCTCAAGAATGTGATGCAGAGGCTCAAGAAAAGGATGCAGAGGCTCAAGAGAGTGATTCAGAGGCTTACGAGAGTGATGCAGAGGGTTAAGAGAGTGATTCAGAGGTTTAAGAGAGGGATGCAGAGGCTCAAGAGAGGGATGCAGAGGCTCAACTGAGGGATGCAGGGGCTCTAGAGAGGGATGCAGAGGCTCAAGTGAGGGATGCAGAGGCAGAAGAGAGGGATGCAGAGGCTCTTGAGAGTAATGCAGAGGCTCAAGAGAGGGATGCAGCGGCTTAAGAGAGTCATGCAAAGGCTCAAGAGAGGGATGTAGAGTCTCATGAGAGGGATGCAGGAGTTCAATAGAGGGATGCAGAGGCTCAAGAGAGTGATAGAGAGGCTCAAGAGAGAGATGCAGAGGTTCAAGAGAGTGATGCAGACGATCAAGAGAGTGATGCAGAGGCTCAAGAGAGTGATGCAGAGGATCAAGAGAGTTTTGCAGAGGCTCGAGAGAGTTGTGCAGAGGACTCAAGGGAGGGATGCAGAGGCACATAAGAGGGATGGGTTTCGTATTATTTACATATAAGTATTATTACGTATTATTTATTACGTATTATTATTTATTTACGTATTATTTACATATTCGCACATAAGAGGGTTTCGTATTATTTAGATCCAAGAAAAGACATATGACAATGTTGTTTCAAATACAAATGATAAAAATCAATGTGTTTTCATTAGAATTAACTAAAATGTTCCTGATTTTCCGTTTATATTACCGATGGAAGATGTACACGTAAAACGGCTCAAATCCGGCTCAAACGTCGATATATGCAATAAAAACAGAACTTCTCCCCTTTTCAATATCTTACTCAGTATTTTAACGAGAAACAAATAGATGATTGAAAATGAAGTATTTAAGGTTATTTTCTCATCAATTATGTGTTTGCTTAATTTTTATCGTATATTTAATGAATTAATAACAATAAACTGAAAATTCACAAAAACGTGGAAAAACGGCAAAATATTGCCTAATTCGATGATATTTTATTTCGTACTAAATTTTACATTTTACATAAACTACATGAATAACGTGAAAAAAGTCACTATATTACCATATTTGAGGATTTTAACTTCAAATCATAGAGCGAGGTTTCGTATTATTTAGATCCAAGAAAAGACATATGACAATGTTGTTTCAAATACAAATGATAAAAATCAATGTGTTTTCATTAGAAACACTAAAATGTTCCTGATTTTCCGTTTATATTACCGATGGAAGATGTACAGCGTAAAACCGCTCTAATCCGGCTGAAACGTCGATATATGCAATAAAAACAGAACTTCTCCCCTTTCCATATCTTACTCAGTGTTTTAACGAGAAACAAATAGTTGATTGAAAATGAAGTGTTTAAGGTTAATTTCTGATCAATTATGTGTTTGCATCATTTTTATCGTATATTTAATGAATTAATAACAATAAACTGAAAATTCACAAAAACGTGGAAAAACGGCAAAATATTGCCTAATTCGATGATATTTTGTTTAAATCACATAAAGGAAAAATGGATGATAAAGGTCAAATAATTGCTAAATTCGATGATTTTTAGTACAAAGAAAATGCAATAAACTTGCTTAAAAATGCAAAATTTGAAAATTCTGAGATTTGAAGGCCAAATCACAAATCGTGAGAAAACATGAAGTAGTATAGAAATATTGGTAAAAACGAATATATATACGTAAAATCAAACTACATGAATAACTTGAAAAAAGTCACTATATTACCATATTTGAGGATTTTAACTTCAAATCATAGAGCGAGGTTTCGTATTATTTAGATCCAAGAAAAGACATATGACAATGTTGTTTCAAATACAAATGATAAAAATCAATGTGTTTTCATTAGAATTAACTAAAATGTTCCTGATTTTCCGTTTATATCCCAAACATCCCAAATTCAACGCTTGAGCCATATTTTGGAGCCAAATTGTAGCTCTCTGCACGTATTCGCAGTTTGAAATTACAAGTTTTATACCGAAAATATGCAAATTACTGAGAGCGGCGATGGATCACATTTTGCCCAAACCTTCCCTGTAGTTTTCAAAATATCCCAAACATCCCAAATTCGACCCTTGAGAATTATTTTGGAGCTAAATTCTGGCTCTCTGCATGTATTTGCAGTTTGAAATTATGAATTTTTATCCCAAACATCCCAAATATGACGCTTGAAAATTAGCTAATTACTGAAAGCAGCGATGGGTCACATTTTGCCCAAACCCCCCGGCAGTTTGCAAAATATCCCAAACATCCCAAATTCTACCCATGAGCTATATTTTGGAGCCAAATTCTGGCACTCTGCACGTATACGCTGTTTGAAATTATGACATTTTATAACGAAAACATGACAATTACTGAAAGCGGCAATGGATCACATTTTGCCCAAACCCTCCCTGCAGTTTTAAATATATCCCAAACATCCCAAATTCGACGCTTGAGTCATAATTTGGAGGAAAATTCGGGCTCTCTGCACGTATTAGCAGTTTGAAATTATGACATTTTATTCCGAAAATATGCCAATTACTGAGTGCAGCGATGGATCACATTTTGCCCAAGCCATCCCTGCTGTTTTCAAAATATCCCAAACATCCCAAGTTTGACCCTTGAGCCATATTTTGGAGCCAAATTTTGGCTTTCTGCATGTATTCGTTGTTTGAAATTACGACTTTTTATACCGAAAATATGCCAATTACTGAAAGCAGCGATGGATCACATTTTGACGAAACCCTCTCTGCAGTTATCAAATTATCCCAAACATCCCAAATTCGACCCTTGAGTCATGTTTTGGAGTCAAATTCTGGCTCTCTGCACGTATTCGCAGTTTCAGTTTACGACTTTTTATACCGAAAATTTGCCAATTACCGAGAGCGGCTATGGATCAAATTTTGCCCCCAACCTTCCCTGCAATTTTCAAAATATTCCAAACATCCTAAATTTGAACCTTGAGAATTATTTTGGAGCTAAATTCTAGCTCTCTGCACGTATTCGCAGTTTGAAATTACGACTCTTTATCCCAAACTTCCCAAATTTGACGCTTGAAAATATGCCAACTACTGAAAACAGCGATGGGTCTCATTTTGCTCAAACTCCCTGGCAGTTTGCAAAATATCCCAAACATCCCAAATTCGACCTTTGAGCCATATTTTGGAGCCAAAATCAGGCTTTCTGCGAGTATTCGCAGTTTGAAATTACGACTTTTTATACCGAAAACATGACAATTACTGAAAACGGCGATGGATCACATTTTGCCCAAACCCTCCCTGCAGTTTTCAAAATATCCCAAACATTCCAAATTCGACGCTTGAGCCATATTTTGGAGCCAAATTCGGGCTCTCTGCACGTATTCGCAGTTTGAAATTATTTCATTTTCTACCGAAAATATGCCAATTACTGATTGCGACGATGGGTCACACTTTGCCCAAACTCCCCTGCAATTTTCATAATATTCCAAACATCCCAAATTCGACCCATGACCTATATTTTGGAGCCAAATTCTGGCTCTCTGCACGTATTCGCAGTTTGAAATTACGAGTTTTTATAGGGAAAATATGGCAATTACTGAGAGCGGCGATGGATCACATTTTGCCCAAACCATCAATGTAGTTTTCAAAATATCCCAATCATCCCAAATTCGACCCTTGAAAATTATTTTGGAGCTAAATTCTGGCTCTCTGCATGTATTCGCAGTTCGAAATTATGACTTTTTATCCCAAACATCCAAAATTTGACGCTTGAAAATAAGCCAATTACTGAAAGCAGCGATGGGTCACATTTTGCCCAAACCTCCCGGCAGTTTGCAAAATATCCCAAACATCCCAAATTCGACCCATGAGCTATATTTTGGAGCAAAATTCTGCCTCTCTGCACGTATTCGCTGTTTGAAATTGCGACATTTTATAACGAAAACATGACAATTACTGAAAGCGGCAATGGATCACATTTTGCCCAAACCCTCTTTGCAGTTTTAAATATATCCCAAACATCCCAAATTCGACGCTTGAGCCATAATTTGGAGCAAAATTCGGGCTCTCTGCACGTATTAGTAGTTTGAAATTATGACATTTTATACCGAAAATATGCCAATTACAGAGTGCAGCGATGGATCACATTATGCTCAAGCCATCCCTGCAGTTTTGAAAATATCCCAAACATTCCAAGTTTGACCCTTGAGCCATATTTTGGAGCCAAATTTTGGCTTTCTGCATGTATTCGTTGTTTGAAATTTCGACTTTTTATACCGAAAATATGCCAATTACTGAAAGCAGCGATAGATCACATTTTGACGAAACCCTCTCTGCAGTTATCAAATTATCCCAAACATTCCAAATTCGACCCTTGAGCCGTATTTTGGAGCCAAATTCTGGCTCTCTGCACGTATTTGCAGTTTGAAATTACGAATTTTTTTACCGAAAATATGCCACCTACTGAGAGCAGCGATGGATCACATTTTACTGCGAATACGTTCAGACAGCCAGCATTTAGCTCCAAAATAATTCTCATTGGTCGAATTTGGGATGTTTGGGATATATTGAAAACAGCAGGGGGGTTTGAGAAAATGTGACCAATCGTCGCAATCAGTAATTGGCATATTTTCGGTATAAAATGACGTAATTTCAAACTGCGAATACGTGCAGAGAGCGAGAATTTGGCTCCAAAATATGGCTCAAGCGTAGAATTTGGGATGTTTGGGATATTTTGAAACTTCAGGGCTGCTTCATGCAAAATGGGATCCATCGCCGCACTCAGTAATTGGCATATTTTCGGTAGAAAATGAAATAATTTCAAACTGCTATTACGTGCAGAGAGCCCGAATTTGGCTCCAAAATATGGCTCAAGCGTCGAATTTGGGATATTGGAATATATTGAAAACTGCATGGAGGGTTTTGGCAAAATGTGATCTATTGCCGCTTTCAATAATTGTCATATTTTCATTCTAAAATGTCGTAATTTTCAAACAGCGAATACGTGCAGAGAGCCAGAATTTGGCTCAGGCTGAAGAGAATGATGCAGAGGCTTAAGAGAGGGATTGTAGAGACTCAGAGAGTGATGGCAGAGGCTCAAGACAGGGGATGCAGAGGCTTAAGAGAGGGATGCAGAGACTCAAAAGAATGATGCAGAGGCTCACGACAGGGATGCAGAGGCTTAAGAGAGTGATGCAAAGGCTCAAGAGAGGGATGCAGAGGCTCATGAGAGGGATGCAGAGGCTCAAGTGAGGGATTGAGAGGCTTAGGAAAATGATGCAGAGGCTCAAGAGAGGGATGCAGAGGCTCAAGAGAGTGATGCAGAGGCCCAAGAGAGTGATGCAGGAGGCTCAAGAGAGTGATGCAGAGGCTAAAGAAAGTGATGCAGAGGCTTAAGAGAGTGATGCAGACGCTTAAGAGAGGGATGCAGAGGCTCCAAAATGTGATGCAGAGCTCAAGAGAGTGATGAAGAGGCTTAGGAGAATGATGCAGAGGCTCAAGAGAGGGATGCAGAGGCTGAAGAGTATGATGCAGAGGCTAAAGTGAGTGATGATGAGCCTTAGGAGGATGATGCAGAGGCTCAAGAGAGGGTTGCGGTTTCTGAAGAGAGTGATGCAGAGGCTAAAGAGAGTGATGCAGAGGTTTAGGAGAGTGATGCAGAGGCTTAAGAAATGGATACAGAGGCTCAAGAGAGTGATGCAGAGGCTTAAGAGAGTGATGCAGAGGCTCAGGAGAGTGATGCAGAGGCTTTGGAGAATGATGCAGAGGCTGAAGAGAGGGTTGCGGAGGCTGAAGAGAGTGATGCAGAGGCTAAAGAGAGTAATGCAGAGGTTTAAAATAGTTATGCAGAGCCTTAAGAAATGGATACAGAGGCTCAAGAGAGTGATGCAGAGGCTTAAGAGAGTGATGCAGAGGCTCAAGAGAGTGATGCAGAGGCTCAAGAGAATGATGTAGCGGCTTAAGAGAGGGATGCAGAGGCTCAAGAGAATGATACAGAGGCCTCAAGAGAGTGATGCAGAAGACGAAGAGAGGGATGAAGACGGCTTAAGAAAGTGATGCCAGAAGCTCAAAAGAGTGATGCAGAGATCAAGAGAGGGAAGCAGAGGCTTAAGAGAGTGATGCAGAGGTTAAAGTGAGTGATTCAGAGGCTTACGAGAGTGATGCAGAGGATTAGGAGAGGGATGCAGAGGCTCAAGGGAGTAATGCAGAGGCTCAAGAGAGTGAGGCAGAGGCTTGAGAGAGGGATGCAGAGGCTCAAGAGAGGGAAGCAGAGGCTCAAATGAGGGATGCAGAGGCACAAGAGAGAATGCAGAGGCTCTTGAGAGTGATGCAGAGGCTCAAGAGAGGGATGCAGAGGCTTAAGAGAGTGATGCAAAGGCTCAAGAGAGGGATGCAGAGGCTCATGAGAGGGATGCAGGAGTTCAAGAGAGGATGCAGAGGCTCAAGAAGAGTGATTCAGAGGCTTAAGAGAGTGAGGCAGTGGATTAGGAGAGGGATGCAGAGGCCTCAAGGGAGTAATGAAGAGGCTCAAGAGAGTGATGCAGAGGCTTGAGAGAGGGATGCAGAGGCTCAAGAGAGGGAAGCAGAGGCTCAAGTGAGGGATGCAGAGGCACAAGAGAGGAATGCAGTGGCTCTTGAGAGTGATGCAGAGGCTTAAAAGAGAGGGATGCAGAGGCTTAAGAGAGTGATGCAAAGGCTCAAGAGAGGGATGCAGAGGCTCATGAGAGGGATGCAGGAGTTCAAGAGAGGGATGCAGAGGCTCAAGAGAGTGATTCAGAGGCTTACGAGAGTGAAGCAGAGGCTTAAGAGAGGGAAGCAGAGTCTCAAGTGAGGGATGCAGAGGCACAAGAGAGAAATGCAGAGGCTCATGAGAGTGATGCAAAGGCTCAAGAGAGGGATGCAGAGGCTTAAGAGAGTGATGCAAAGGCTCAAGAGAGGGATGCAGAGGCTCATGAGAGGGATGCAGGAGTTTCAAGAGAGGGATGCAGAGGCTCAAGAGAGTGATTCAGAGGCTTACGAGAGTGAAGCAGAGGCTTAAGAGAGGGACGCAGAGGCTCAAGTGAGGGATGCAGAGGCACAAGAGAGAAATGCAGAGGCTTTTGAGAGTGATGCAAAGGCTCAAGAGAGGGATGCAGAGGCTTAAGAGAGTGATGCAAGGCTCAAGAGAGGGATGCAGAGGCTCATGAGAGGGATGCAGGAGTTCAAGAGAGGGATGCAGAGGCTCAAGAGAGTGATTCAGAGGCGTACGAGAGTGAAGCAGAGGCTTACGAGAGTGATACAGAGGCTTAAGAAGAGGGATGCAGAGGCTTCAAGGCGAGGGTGGCAGAGGCTCAAGAAAGGGATGCAGGGGCTCAAGAGAGGGATGCAGAGGCTCAAGTGAGGGATGCAGAGGCACAAAGAGGATGCAGAGGCTTAGGAGAGTAATGCAAAGGCTCAGGAGAGGGATGCAGAGGCTCATGAGAGGGATGCTAGGAGTTCAAGAGAGTAAATGCAAAGGCTCAAGAAAGGGATGCGAGGATTAAGAAAGTGATGCAGAGGCCCAAAAAAAAGGATGCAGAGGCTTAAGAGAGTGATGTAGAGGCTGAAGAGAGTGTTGCAGAGGCTTAAGAGAGGGAAGCAGAGGCTCAAGAGAGTGATGCAAAGGCTCAAGGGTGTGGTGGCAGAGGCTAAGAGAGTGTTGGGCAGAGGCTTAAGAGAGGGATGCAGAGGCTCAAGAGAGTGATGCAAAGGCTCAACAGAGTGATGCATAGGCTTAAGAGAGAGATGTAGAGTCTCAAGAGAGGGATGTAGAGGCTCAAGAGAGGATGCAGAGGTTAGGAGAGTGATGCAGAGGCTTAAGAGAGGATGCAGAGGCTCAAGAGAGGGATGCAGAGGCTGAAGAGAGAGATGCAGAGGCTTAAGAGAGTGATGCAGAGGTTCAAGAGAGTGATGCAGAGGCACAAGAGAATGATGTAGAGGCTTAAGAGAGAAAGGCAGAGGCTCAAAGAGAATGATGCAGGGGCTCAAGAGAGTGATGCAGAGGCTTAGGAGACGGATGCAGAGGATTCAAGAGAGTGATGCAGAGGCTTAAGAGAGGAATGCAGAGGCTGAAGAGAATGATGCAGAGGCCTTAAGAGAGAGATGCAGAGGCTGAAGAGAATGATGCAGAGGGTAAAGAGAGGGATGCAGAGGTTCAAGAGAGAGACGGAGAGGCTCAAGAGAGTGATGCAGAGGCTGAACAGAGTGATGCAGAGGCTTAGAAAGGGATGCAGAGGCTCAAGAGAGAGTCGGAGAGGTTTACGTGAGTGATGCAGAGGCTTAAGAGAGTGATGCAGAGGCTTAAGAGAGGGATGCAGAGCTCAAGAGAGGGATGCAGAGGCTCAAGTGAGGGAAGCAGAGGCACAAGATAGGGATGCAGAGGCTCTTGAGAGTGACGCAGAGGCTCAAGAGAGGGATGCAGAGGCTTAAGAGAGTGATGCAAAGGCTCAAGTGAGGGATGCAGAGGCTCATGTGATGGATGCAGGAGTTCAGGAGAGTGATGCAGAGGCTCAAGAGAGGGATGCAGAGGCTCAAGTGAGGGATGAAGAGACACAAGAGAGGGATGCAGAGGCTCTTGTGAGTGATGCAGAGGCTCAAGAGAGGGATGCAGAGGCTCAAAAGAATGATTCAGAGGCTTACGAGAGTGATGAAGAGGCGTAAGAGAGGGATGCAGAGGCTCAAGTGAGGGATGAAGAGACACAAGAGAGGGATGCAGAGGCTCTTGTGAGTGATGCAGAGACTCAAGAGATGGATCCAGAGGCTTTAAAAGGTGATGCAGAGGCTCAAGATAGTGATGCAGAGGCTCAAGAGAGGGATGCAGCGGCTCAAAGAGTGATACAGAGGCTCAAGAGAGTGATTCAGTTGCTTACGAGAGTGATGCAGAGGATTAAGAGAGTGATGCAGAGGCTCAAGAGAGTGATGCAGAGAATCAAGAGAGGGAAGCAGAGGCTTAAGAGAGTGATGCAGAGTCTGAAGAGAGTGATGCAGAGGCTCTAGAGAGTGATGCAGAGGCTCATGAGAGTGATTCAGAGGCTTACGAGAGTGATTCAGAGAATCAGGAGAGTGATGCAGAGGCTCGAGATAGTTAGGCAGAGGCCTCAAGAGAGGGATTCAGAGGCTTAGAAGAGTGACGCAGAGGCTGAAGAGAGTGTTGCAGAGGCTCAAGAGAGGGATGAAGAGGCTCAAGAGAGTAATGCAGAGACTCAAGAGAGGGATGCAGAGGCTCAAGAGAGTGATGCAGAGGCTTAAGAGAGGGATGCAGGCTCAAGAGAGGTATGTAGAGGCTCATGATAGTGATGCAGAGGCTCAAGAGAGTGATGCAGATGCTCAAGAGAGGGATGCAGAGGCTGAAGAGAGTGATGCAGAGGCTCAAGAGAGGGATGCAGAGGCTCAAAAGAGTGATTCAGAGGCTTACGAGAGTGATGCAGAGGCTTAAGAGAGTGATGCAGAGGTTTAAGGAGAGGGATGCAGAGGTTCAAGAGAGGGATGCAGAGGCTCAACTGAGGGATGCTGGGGGCTGAAGAGAGGGATGCAGAGGCTTTGTATTGGAAGCAACATCTTTATTCGTCTTTTCTAGGGTCTAAAAAATACGAAACGTCGCTCTATGATTCGAAGGTAAATCCTCAAATTTGGTATAATAATGACTTTTCACAAAACCTTTTTATTCACAAAAATTAAATTGTGAATTTTTCACAGCTGACTAACTCCCACGTACCTATTTTACCCCTGTTACCTAGCAGTAAAATAGGTACTTGGAGTTAGTCAGCTGTCACGGGCTGCTTCCTGGGGGTGAGGCCTGGTCGAGGACCGGGCCGCGGGGACACTAAAAAGCCCCGAAATCATCTCAAGATAACCTCAAGAAGATACCCGATACTATGTGAATTACTGAGAGCGGCGATAGGTCACATTTTGCCCATACCCCTTCCCTGTAGTTTTCAAAATATCCCAATCATCCCAAATTCGACCATTGAGGAATTATTTTGGAGCCAAATTCCGGCTCTCTGCAAGTATTCGCAGTTTGAAATTACGACTTTTTATCCTAAATATCCCATATTTGTCGCTTGAAAATATGCCAATTACTGAAAGAAGCGATGTGTCACATTTTGCCCAAACCCCCCTGCAGTTTGCAAAATATCCCAAACATGCCAAATTCGACCTTTGAGCCATATTTTGGAGCCAAATTCTGCCTTTCTGCGCTTATTCGCTGTTTGAAATTACGATTTTTTATACCGAAAATATGCCAATTACTGAAAGCGGCGATGGATCACATTTTGCCCGAACCCTCCCTGCAGTTTTCAAAATATCCCAAACATCCAAATTCAACGCTTTAGCCATAGTTTGGAGCCAAATTCTGGCTCTCTGCACGTATTCGCAGTTTGAAATTACGACTTTTTATACCGAAAATATGCCAATTACTGTGAGCGGCGATGGATCACATTTTGCCCAAACTTTCCCTGCAGTATTCGAAATATCCCAAACATCCCAAATTCGACCCTTGAGAATTATTTTGGAGTTAAATTCTGGCTCATTGAAAGTTTTCGCAGTTTGAAATTACGACTTTTTATACCGAAAGCATGACAATTACTGAAAGCGGCGATGGATCACATTTTGCCTAACCTCTCCCTACAGTTTTCAAAATAGCCAAAACATCCCCAATTCGACGCGTGAGCCATATTTTGGAGCCAAATTCGGGGTCTCTGCACAGGTTCGCAGTTTTGAAATTATTTCATGTTATACCGAAAATATGCCAATTACTGAGTGCGGCGATGGATCACATTTTGCCCAGGCCATCCCTGCAGTTTTCAAAATATCCCAAACATCCCCAATTCGACCCTTGAGCCATATTTTGGAGCCAACGTTTGGCTTTTCTGCATGTATTCGCAGTTTGAAATTACGACTTTTTATCCTAAACATCCCAAATTTGTTCGTTTGAAAATATGCCAATTACTGAAAGAAAGCGATGGGTCACATTTTGCCCAAACCCCCCTGCAGTTTGCAAAATATCCCAAACATGCCAAATTCGACCTTTGAGCCAAACTTTGGAGCCAAATTCTGACTTCTCTGCGCTTATTCACTGTTTGAAATTACGACTTTTATACCGAAAATTTGCCAATTTACTGAAAGCGGCGATGGATCACATTTTGCCCAAACCCTCCCTGCAGTTTTCAAAATATCCCAAACATCCCCAAATTCAACGCTTTAGCCATAATTTGGAGCCAAATTCTGGTTCTCTGCACGTATTCGCAGTTTGAAATTACGACTTTTTATACCGAAAATATGCCAATTACTGAGAGCGGCGATGGATCACATTATGCCAAAACCTTCCCTGCAGTTTTCGAAATAACCCATACATCCCAAATTCGACCCTTAAGAATTATTTTGGAGCTAAATTCTGGCTCTCTGAACGTTTTCGCAGTTTGATATTACGACTTTTTATACCGAAAACATGACAATTACTAAAAGCGGCGAATTTACTAAAAAATGTACTAAAAATCATCGAATTTAGCAATATTGTTGACGTATATCATCCCCTTTTCCTTTATGTGATATAAACAAAATATCATCGAATAAGGCAATATTTTGCTGTTTTTCCGCGTTTTTGTGAACTTTCAGTTTATTGCTCTTAATTCATTAAATATACGATAAAAATTATGCAAACACATAATTGATTAGAAAATAACCTTAAATACTTCATTTTCAATCATCTATTTGTTTCTCGTTAAAATACTGAGTAAGATATTGAAAAGGGGAGAGAGTTCTGTTTTTTATTGCATATATCGACGTTTCAGCCGGATTAGAGCCGTTTTACGTGTACATCTTCCATCGGTAATATAAACGGAAAATCAGGAACATTTTAGTTAATTCTAATGAAAACACATTGATTTTTATCATTTGTATTTGAAACAACATTGTCATATTTCTTTTCTTGGATGTAAATAATACGAAACCTCGCTCTATGATTTGAAGTTAAAATCCTCAAATATGGTAATATAGTGACTTTTTTCACGTTATTCATGTAGTTTGATTTTATGTATATATATTCTTTTTTACCAATATTTCTATACTACTTCATGTTTTCTCACGATATGTGATTTGGCTTTCAAATCTCAGAATTTTCAAATTTTGCATTTTAAGCAAGTTTTCTTGCATTTTCTTTTGTACTAAAATCCATCGAATTTAGCAATATTTTGACCTTTATCATCCCTTTTTCCATTATGTGATTTAAACAAAATATCATCGAATTAGGCAATATTTTGCCGTTTTTCCACGTTTTTGTGAATTTTCAGTTTATTGTTATTAATTCATTAAATATACGATAAAAATTATGCAAACACATAATTGCATATGCGTTTTACGTGTACATCTTCCATCGGTAATATAACGGAAAATCAGGAACATTTTAGTTAATTCTAATGAAAACACATTGATTTTTATCATTTGTATTTGAAACAACATTGTCATATGTCTTTTCTTGGATCTAAATAATATGAGATGAGAAAATAACCTTAAATACTTCATTTTCAATCAATCTATTTGTTTCTCGTTAAAATACTGAGTAAGATATTGAAAAGGGGAGAAGTTCTGTTTTTATTGCATATATCGACGTTTCAGCCGGATTAGAGCCGTTTTACGTGTACATCTTCCATCGGTAATATAAACGGAAAATCAGGAACATTTTAGTTAATTCTAATGAAAACACATTGATTTTTATCATTTGTATTTGAAACAACATTGTCATATGTCTTTTCTTGGATCTAAATAATACGAAACCTCGCTCAATGATTTGAAGTTAAAATCCTCAAATATGGTAATATAGTGACTTTTTTCACGTTATTCATGTAGTTTGATTTTACGTATTCGTTTTTATTCGTATTCGTTTTTTTTTTTTTAAATTCGTTTTTACCAATATTTCTATACAACTTCATGTTTTCTCACGATATGTGATTTGGCCTTCAAATCTCAGAATTTTCAAATTTTGCATTTTAAGCAAGTTTTCTTGCATTTTCTTTTGTACTAAAAATCCTCGAATTTAGCAATATTTTGACCTTTATCATCCCTTTTTCCTTTATGTGATTTAAACAAAATATCATCGAATTAGGCAATATTTTGCCGTTTTTCCACGTTTTTGTGAATTTTCAGTTTATTGTTATTAATTCATTAAATATACGATAAAAATTATGCAAACACATAATTGAACCAGAAAAACCTTAAATACTTCATTTTCAATCATCTATTTGTTTCTCGTTAAAATACTGAGTAAGATATTGAAAAGGGGAGAAGTTCTGTTTTTATTGCATATATCGACGTTTCAGCCGGATTAGAGCCGTTTTACGTGTACATCTTCCATCGGTAATATAAACGGAAAATCAGGAACATTTTAGTTAATTCTAATGAAAACACATTGATTTTTATCATTTGTATTGGAAGCAACATCTTTATACGTCTTTTCTAGGGTCTAAAAAATACGAAACGTCGCTCTATGATTCGAAGTTAAAATCCTGAAATTTTGTAAAATAATGACTTTTTTAACGTTTTTCATGTAGTTTGATATTACGTATATATATTCATTTTTACCAATATTTCGATACTCTTTCATGTAGTATCACGATATGTGCTTTGGCCTTCAAATCTCAGATTTGCGCATAAAATTGCATTTTAAGCAAGTTTTCTTGCATTTTGCTTCGTACTAAAAATCATCGAATTCAGCAATATTTTGACGTTTATCATCCCCTTTTCCTTTATGTGATATAAACAAAATATCATCGAATTAGGCAATATTTTGCTGTTTTTCCACGTTTTTGTGAACTTTCAGTTTATTGCTCTTAATTCATTAAAAATACGATAAAAATTATGCAAACACATAATTGATTAGAAATTAACCCTAAACACTTAATTGTCAATCAACTATTTGTTTCTCGTTAAAATACTGAGTAAGATATTGGAAAGGGGAGAAGTTCTGTTTTTATTGCATATATCGACGTTTCAGCCGGATTAGAGCGGTTTTACGTGTACATCTTCCATCGCTAATATAAACGGAAAATCAGGAACATTTTAGTTAATTCTAATGAAAACACATTGATTTTTATCATTTGTATTTGAAACAACATTGTCATATGTCTTTTCTTGGATCTAAATAATACGAAACCTCGCTCTATGATTTGAAGTTAAAATCCTCAAATATGGTAATATAGTGACTTTTTTCACGTTATTCATGTAGTGTGATTTTTACGTATATATACTCGTTTTTTACCAATATTTCGATACTACTTCATGTTTTCTCACGATATGTGATTTGGCCTTCAAATCTCAGAATTTTCAAATTTTGCATTTTTAAGCAAGTTTTCTTGCATTTTCTTTTCTACTAAAAATTATCGAGTTTAGCAATATTTTGACCTTTATCATCCCCTTTTCCTTTATGTGATTTAAACAAAATATTATAGAATTAGGCAATATTTTGCCGTTTTTCCACGTTTTTGTGAATTTTCAGTTTATTGTTATTAATTCATTAAATATTCGATAAAAATTATGCAAACACATAATTGATCAGAAAATAACCTTAAATACTTCATTTTCAATCATCTATTTGTTTCTCGATAAAATACTGAGAAAGATATTGAAAAGGGGAGAAGTTCTGTTTTTATTGCATATATCGACGTTTCAGCCGGATTAGAGCCGTTTTACGTGTACATCTTCCATCGGTAATATAAACGGAAAATCAGGAACATTTTAGTTATTTCTAATGAAAACACATTGATTTTTATCATTTGTATTGGAAGCAACATCTTTATACGTCTTTTCAAGGGTCTAAAAAATACGAAACGTCGCTCTATGATTCGAAGTTAAAATCCTCAAATTTGGTATAATAATGACTTTTTTTACGTTTTTCATGTAGTTTGATATTACGTAAATATATTCATTTTTGCCAATATTTCGATACTATTTCATGTAGTATCACGATATGTGCTTTGGCCTCCAAATCTCAGATTTTCGTATAAAATTGCATTTTAAGCAAGTTTTTTTGCATTTTGTTTCGTACTAAAAATCATCGAATTCAGCAATATTTTGACGTTTATCATCCCCTTTTCCTTTATGTGATATAAACAAAATATCATCGAATTAGGCAATATTTTGCTGTTTTTCCACGTTTTTTGAACTTTCAGTTTATTGCTAATAATTCATTAAATATATGATAAAAATGATGCAAACGCATAATTGACTAGAAATTAACCTTAAACACTTCATTTTCAATCAACTATTTGTTTCTCGTTAAAACACTGAGTAAGATCTTGGAAAGGGGAGAAGTTCTGTTTTTATTGCATATATTGACGTTTCAGCTGGATTAGAGCGGTTTTTCCGTGTACATCTTCCATCGGTAATATAACGGAAAATCAGGAACATTTTAGTTAATTCTAATGAAAACACATTGATTTTTATCATTTGTATTTGAAACAACATTGTCATATGTCTTTTCTTGGATCTAAATAATACGAAACCTCGCTCTATGATTTAAAGTTAAAATCCTCAAATATGGTAATATAGTGACTTTTTTTACGTTATTCATGTAGTTTGATTTCACGTATATATAATCGTTTTTTACCAATATTTCTATACTACTTCATGTTTTCTCACGATATGTGATTTGGCCTTCAAATCTCAGAATTTTCAAATTTTGCATTTTAAGCAAGTTTTCTTGCATTTCCTTTTGTTCTAAAAATCATCGAATTTAGCAATATTTTGACCTTTATCATCCCTTTTTCCTTTATGTGATTTAAACAAAATATCATCGAATTAGGCAATATTTTGCCGTTTTTCCACGTTTTTGTGAATTTTCACTTTATTGTTATTAATTCATTAAATATACGATAAAAATTATGCAAACGCATAATTGATCAGAAAATTACCTTAAATACTTCATTTTCAATCATCTATTTGTTTCTCGTTAAAATACTGAGTAAGATATTGAAAAGGGGAGAAGTTCTGTTTTTATTGCATAAATCGACGTTTCAGCCGGATTAGAGCCGTTTTACGTGTACATCTTCCATCGGTAATATAAACGGAAAATCAGGAACATTTTAGTTAATTCTAATGAAAACACATTGATTTCGTTTATTTGCTTCCAATACAAATTTGCCGTTTTTCCACGATTTTGTGAATTTTCAGTTTATTGTTATTAATTCATTAAATATACGATAAAAATTATGCAAACACATAATTGATCAGAAAACAATCTTAAATACTTCATTTTCAATCATCTATTTGTTTCTCGTTAAAATACTGAGTAAGATATTGAAAAGGGGAGAAGTTCTGTTTTTATTGCATATATCGACGTTTCAGCCGGATTAGAGCCGTTTTACGTGTACATCTTCCATCGGTAATATAAACGGAAAATCTGGAACATTTTAGTTAATTCTAATGAAAACACATTTATTTTATCATTTGTATTGGAAGCAACATCTTTATACGTCTTTTCTAGGGTCTAAAAAATACGAAACGTCGCTTTATGATTCGAAGTTAAAATCCTCAAATTTGGTATAATAATGGCTTTTTCACGTTTTTCATGTAGTTTGATATTACGTATATATATTCATTTTTACCAATATTTCGATACTATTTCATGTAGTATCACGATATGTGCTTTGGCCTTCATATCTCAGGTTTTCGCATAAAATTGCATTTTAAGCAAGTTTTCTTGCATTTTGTTTCGTACTAAAAATCATCGAATTCAGCAATATTTTGACGTTTATCATCCCCTTTTCCTTTATGTGATATAAACAAAATATCATCGAATTAGGCAATATTTTGCTGTTTTTTTACGTTTTTGTGAAATTTCAGTTTATTGCTCTTAATTCATTAAATATACGATAAAAATTATGCAAACACATAATTGATTAGAAAATAACCTTAAATACTTCATTTTCAAACATCTATTTGTTTCTCGTTAAAATACTGAGTAAGAAAATGAAAAGGGGAGAAGTTCTGTTTTTATTGCATATATCGATGTTTCAGCCGGATTAGAGCCGTTTTACGTGTACATCTTCCATCGGTAATATAAACGGAAAATCAGGAACATTTTAGTTGAATCTAATGAAAACGCATTGATTTTTATCATTTGTATTTGAAACAACATTGTCATATTTCTTTTCTTGGATCTAAATAATACGAAACCTCGCTCTATGATTTGAAGTTAAAATCCTCAAATATGGTAATATAGTGACTTTTTTCACGTTATTCATGTAGTTTGATTTTACGTATATATATTCGTTTTCCAATATTTCTATACTACTTCATGTTTTCTCACGATATGTGATTTGGCCTTCAAATCTCAGAATTTTCAAATTTTGCATTTTTAAGCAAGTTTTCTTGCATTTTCTTTTGTACTAAAAATCATCGAATTTAGCAATATTTTGACCTTTATCATCCCTTTTTCCTTTATGTGATTTAAACAAAATATCATCGAATTAGGCACTATTTTGCCGTTTTTCCACGTTTTTGTGAATTTTCAGTTTATTGTTATTAATTCATTAAATATACGATAAAAATTAAGCAAACACATAATTGATGAGAAAAAAACCCTTAAATACTTCATTTTCAATCATCTATTTGTTCTCGTTAAAATACTGAGTAAGATATTGAAAAGGGGAGAAGTTCTGTTTTTATTGCATATATCGAAGTTTCAGCCGGATTAGAGCCGTTTTACGTGTACATCTTCCATCGGTAATATAAACGGAAAATCAGGAACATTTTAGTTAATTCTAATGAAAACACATTGATTTTTATCATTTGTATTGGAAGCAACATCTTTATACGTCTTTTCTAGGGTCTAAAAAATACGCAACGTCGCTCTATGATTCGAAGATAAAATCCTCAAATTTGGTATAATAATGACTTTTTTCACGTTTTTCATGTAGTTTGATTTTACGTATATATATTCATTTTTACCCATATTTCGATACTATTTCATGTAGTATCACGATATGTGCTTTGGCCTTCAAATCTCAGATTTTCGCATAAAATTGCATTTTAAGCAAGTTTTCTTGCATTTTGTTTCGTACTAAAAATCATCGAATTCAGCAATATTTTGACGTTTATCATCCCCTTTTCCTTTATGTGATATAAACAAAATATCATCGAATTAGGCAATATTTTGCTGTTTTTCCACGTTTTTGTGAACTTTCAGTTTATTGCTCTTAATTCATTAAAAATACGATAAAAATTATGCAAACACATAATTGATTAGAAATTAACCTTAAAAACTTAATTTTCAATCAACTATTTGTTTCTCGTTAAAATACTGAGTAAGATATTGGAAAGGGGAGAAGTTCTGTTTTTATTGCATATATCGACGTTTCAGCCGGATTAGAGCCGTTTTACGTGTACATCTTCCATCGGTAATATAAACGGAAAATCAGGAACATTTTAGTTAAATCTAATGAAAACACATTGATTTTTATCATTTGTATTTGAAACAACATTGTCATATGTCTTTTCTTGGATCTAAATAATACGAAACCTCGCTCTATGATTTAAAGTTAAAATCCTCAAATATGGTAATATAGTGACTTTTTTTACGTTATTCATGTAGTTTGATTTCACGTATATATAATCGTTTTTACCAATATTTCTATACTACTTCATGTTTTCTCACGATATGTGATTTGGCCTTCAAATCTCAGAATTTTCAAATTTTGCATTTTAAGCAAGTTTTCTTGCATTTCCTTTTGTTCTAAAAATCATCGAATTTAGCAATATTTTGACCTTTATCATCCCTTTTTCCTTTATGTGATTTAAACAAAATATCATCGAATTAGGCAATATTTTGCCGTTTTTCCACGTTTTTGTGAATTTTCACTTTATTGTTATTAATTCATTAAATATACGATAAAAATTATGCAAACGCATAATTGATCAGAAAATTACCTTAAATACTTCATTTTCAATCATCTATTTGTTTCTCGTTAAAATACTGAGTAAGATATTGAAAAGGGGAGAAGTTCTGTTTTTATTGCATAAATCGACGTTTCAGCCGGATTAGAGCCGTTTTACGTGTACATCTTCCATCGGTAATATAAACGGAAAATCAGGAACATTTTAGTTAATTCTAATGAAAACACATTGATTTCGTTTATTTGCTTCCAATACAAATTTGCCGTTTTTCCACGATTTTGTGAATTTTCAGTTTATTGTTATTAATTCATTAAATATACGATAAAAATTATGCAAACACATAATTGATCAGAAAACAATCTTAAATACTTCATTTTCAATCATCTATTTGTTTCTCGTTAAAATACTGAGTAAGATATTGAAAAGGGGAGAAGTTCTGTTTTTATTGCATATATCGACGTTTCAGCCGGATTAGAGCCGTTTTACGTGTACATCTTCCATCGGTAATATAAACGGAAAATCTGGAACATTTTAGTTAATTCTAATGAAAACACATTTATTTTTATCATTTGTATTGGAAGCAACATCTTTATACGTCTTTTCTAGGGTCTAAAAAATACGAAACGTCGCTTTATGATTCGAAGTTAAAATCCTCAAATTTGGTATAATAATGACTTTTTCACGTTTTTCATGTAGTTTGATATTACGTATATATATTCATTTTTACCAATATTTCGATACTATTTCATGTAGTATCACGATATGTGCTTTGGCCTTCATATCTCAGGTTTTCGCATAAAATTGCATTTTAAGCAAGTTTTCTTGCATTTTGTTTCGTACTAAAAATCATCGAATTCAGCAATATTTTGACGTTTATCATCCCCTTTTCCTTTATGTGATATAAACAAAATATCATCGAATTAGGCAATATTTTGCTGTTTTTTTACGTTTTTGTGAAATTTCAGTTTATTGCTCTTAATTCATTAAATATACGATAAAAATTATGCAAACACATAATTGATTAGAAAATAACCTTAAATACTTCATTTTCAAACATCTATTTGTTTCTCGTTAAAATACTGAGTAAGAAAATGAAAAGGGGAGAAGTTCTGTTTTTATTGCATATATCGACGTTTCAGCCGGATTAGAGCCGTTTTACGTGTACATCTTCCATCGGTAATATAAACGGAAAATCAGGAACATTTTAGTTAAATCTAATGAAAACACATTGATTTTTATCATTTGTATTTGAAACAACATTGTCATATGTCTTTTCTTGGATCTAAATAATACGAAACCTCGCTCTATGATTTGAAGTTAAAATCCTTAAATATGGTAATATAGTGACTTTTTTCACGTTATTCATGCAGTTTGATTTACGTATATATATTCGTTTTTCCAATATTTCTATACTACTTCATGTTTTCTCACGATATGTGATTTGGCCTTCAAATCTCAGAATTTTCAAATTTTGCATTTTTAAGCAAGTTTTCTTGCATTTTCTTTTGTACTAAAAATCATCGAATTTAGCAATATTTTGACCTTTATCATCCCTTTTTCCTTTATGTGATATAAACAAAATATCATCGAATTAGGCAATATTTTGCCGTTTTTCCACGTTTTTGTGAATTTTCAGTATATTGTTATTAATTCATTAAATATACGATAAAAATTAAGCAAACACATAATTGATGAGAAAAAACCCTTAAATACTTCATTTTCAATCATCTATTTGTTTCTCGTTAAAATACTGAGTAAGATATTGAAAAGGGGAGAAGTTCTGTTTTTATTGCATATATCGACGTTTCAGCCGGATTAGAGCCGTTTTACGTGTACATCTTCCATCTGTAATATAAACGGAAAATCAGGAACCTTTTAGTTAATTCTAATGAAAACACATTGATTTTTATCATTTGTATTGGAAGCAACATCTTTAAACGTCTTTTCTAGGGTCTAAAAAATACGCAACGTCGCTCTATGATTCGAAGATAAAATCCTCAAATTTGGTATAATAATGACTTTTTTCACGTTTTTCATGTAGTTTGATTTTACGTATATATATTCATTTTTACCCATATTTCGATACTATTTCATGTAGTATCACGATATGTGCTTTGGCCTTCAAATCTCAGATTTTCGCATAAAATTGCATTTTAAGCAAGTTTTCTTGCATTTTGTTTCGTACTAAAAATCATCGAATTCAGCAATATTTTGACGTTTATCATCCCCTTTTCCTTTATGTGATATAAACAAAATATCATCGAATTAGGCAATATTTTGCTGTTTTTCCACGTTTTTGTGAACTTTCAGTTTATTGCTCTTAATTCATTAAAAATACGATAAAAATTATGCAAACACATAATTGATTAGAAATTAACCTTAAAAACTTAATTTTCAATCAACTATTTGTTTCTCGTTAAAATACTGAGTAAGATATTGGAAAGGGGAGAAGTTCTGTTTTTATTGCATATATCGACGTTTCAGCCGGATTAGAGCCGTTTTACGTGTACATCTTCCATCGGTAATATAAACGGAAAATCAGGAACATTTTAGTTAAATCTAATGAAAACACATTGATTTTTATCATTTGTATTTGAAACAACATTGTCATATGTCTTTTCTTGGATCTAAATAATACGAAACCTCGCTCTATGATTTGAAGTTAAAATCCTTAAATATGGTAATATAGTGACTTTTTTCACGTTATTCATGCAGTTTGATTTTACGTATATATATTCGTTTTTCCAATATTTCTATACTACTTCATGTTTTCTCACGATATGTGATTTGGCCTTCAAATCTCAGAATTTTCAAATTTTGCATTTTTAAGCAAGTTTTCTTGCATTTTCTTTTGTACTAAAAATCATCGAATTTAGCAATATTTTGACCTTTATCATCCCTTTTTCCTTTATGTGATATAAACAAAATATCATCGAATTAGGCAATATTTTGCCGTTTTTCCACGTTTTTGTGAATTTTCAGTATATTGTTATTAATTCATTAAATATACGATAAAAATTAAGCAAACACATAATTGATGAGAAAAAACCCTTAAATACTTCATTTTCAATCATCTATTTGTTTCTCGTTAAAATACTGAGTAAGATATTGAAAAGGGGAGAAGTTCTGTTTTTATTGCATATATCGACGTTTCAGCCGGATTAGAGCCGTTTTACGTGTACATCTTCCATCTGTAATATAAACGGAAAATCAGGAACCTTTTAGTTAATTCTAATGAAAACACATTGATTTTTATCATTTGTATTGGAAGCAACATCTTTATACGTCTTTTCTAGGGTCTAAAAAATACGCAACGTCGCTCTATGATTCGAAGATAAAATCCTCAAATTTGGTATAATAATGACTTTTTTCACGTTTTTCATGTAGTTTGATTTTACGTATATATATTCATTTTTACCCATATTTCGATACTATTTCATGTAGTATCACGATATGTGCTTTGGCCTTCAAATCTCAGATTTTCGCATAAAATTGCATTTTAAGCAAGTTTTCTTGCATTTTGTTTCGTACTAAAAATCATCGAATTCAGCAATATTTTGACGTTTATCATCCCCTTTTCCTTTATGTGATATAAACAAAATATCATCGAATTAGGCAATATTTTGCTGTTTTTCCACGTTTTTGTGAACTTTCAGTTTATAGCTCTTAATTCATTAAAAATACGATAAAAATTATGCAAACACATAATTGATTAGAAATTAACCTTAAAAACTTAATTTTCAATCAACTATTTGTTTCTCGTTAAAATACTGAGTAAGATATTGGAAAGGGGAGAAGTTCTGTTTTTATTGCATATATCGACGTTTCAGCCGGATTAGAGCCGTTTTACGTGTACATCTTCCATCGGTAATATAAACGGAAAATCAGGAACATTTTAGTTAAATCTAATGAAAACACATTGATTTTTATCATTTGTATTTGAAACAACATTGTCATATGTCTTTTCTTGGATCTAAATAATACGAAACCTCGCTCTATGATTTGAAGTTAAAATCCTTAAATATGGTAATATAGTGACTTTTTTCACGTTATTCATGCAGTTTGATTTTACGTATATATATTCGTTTTTCCAATATTTCTATACTACTTCATGTTTTCTCACGATATGTGATTTGGCCTTCAAATCTCAGAATTTTCAAATTTTGCATTTTTAAGCAAGTTTTCTTGCATTTTCTTTTGTACTAAAAATCATCGAATTTAGCAATATTTTGACCTTTATCATCCCTTTTTCCTTTATGTGATATAAACAAAATATCATCGAATTAGGCAATATTTTGCCGTTTTTCCACGTTTTTGTGAATTTTCAGTATATTGTTATTAATTCATTAAATATACGATAAAAATTAAGCAAACACATAATTGATGAGAAAAAACCCTTAAATACTTCATTTTCAATCATCTATTTGTTTCTCGTTAAAATACTGAGTAAGATATTGAAAAGGGGAGAAGTTCTGTTTTTATTGCATATATCGACGTTTCAGCCGGATTAGAGCCGTTTTACGTGTACATCTTCCATCTGTAATATAAACGGAAAATCAGGAACCTTTTAGTTAATTCTAATGAAAACACATTGATTTTTATCATTTGTATTGGAAGCAACATCTTTATACGTCTTTTCTAGGGTCTAAAAAATACGCAACGTCGCTCTATGATTCGAAGATAAAATCCTCAAATTTGGTATAATAATGACTTTTTTCACGTTTTTCATGTAGTTTGATTTTACGTATATATATTCATTTTTACCCATATTTCGATACTATTTCATGTAATATCACGATATGTGCTTTGGCCTTCAAATCTCAGATTTTCGCATAAAATTGCATTTTAAGCAAGTTTTCTTGCATTTTGTTTCGTACAAAAAATGATCGAATTCAGCAATATTTTGACGTTTATCATCCCCTTTTCCTTTATGTGATATAAACAAAATATCATCGAATTAGGCAATATTTTGCTGTTTTTCCACGTTTTTGTGAACTTTCAGTTTATTGCTCTTAATTCATTAAAAATACGATAAAAATTATGCAAACACATAATTGATTAGAAATTAACCTTAAAAACTTAATTTTCAATCAACTATTTGTTTCTCGTTAAAATACTGAGTAAGATATTGGAAAGGGGAGAAGTTCTGTTTTTATTGCATATATCGACGTTTCAGCCGAATTAGAGCGGTTTTACGTGTGCATCTTCCATCGGTAATATAAACGGAAAATCAGCAACATTTTAGTTAATTCTAATGAAAACACATTGATTTTTATCATTTGTATTGGAAACAACATTGTCATATGTCTTTTCTTGGATCTAAATAATACGAAACCTCGCTCTATGATTTGAAGTTAAAATCCTCAAATATGGTAATATAGTGACTTTTTTCACGTTATTCATGTAGTTTGATTTTCCGTATATATATTCGTTTTTACCAATATTTCGATACTACTTCAAGTTTTCTCACGATATGTAATTTGGCCTTCAAATCTCAGAATTTTCAAATTTTGCATTTTTAAGCAAGTTTTCTTGCATTTTGTTTCGTACTAAAAACCATCGAATTAAGCAATATTTTGACGTTTATCATCCCCTTTTCCTTTATGTGATATAAACAAAATATCATCGAATTAGGCAATATTTGGCTGTTTTTCCACGTTTTTGTGAACTTTCAGTTTATTGCTCTTAATTCATTAAAAATACGATAAAAATTATGCAAACACATAATTGATTAGAAATTAACCTTAAAAACTTAATTTTCAATCAACTATTTGTTTCTCGTTAAAATACTGAGTAAGATATTGGAAAGGGGAGAAGTTCTGTTTTTATTGCATATATCGACGTTTCAGCCGGATTAGAGCCGTTTTACGTGTACATCTTCCATCGGTAATATAAACGGAAAATCAGGAACATTTTAGTTAAATCTAATGAAAACACATTGATTTTTATCATTTGTATTTGAAACAACATTGTCATATGTCTTTTCTTGGATCTAAATAATACGAAACCTCGCTCTATGATTTGAAGTTAAAATCCTTAAATATGGTAATATAGTGACTTTTTTCACGTTATTCATGCAGTTTGATTTTACGTATATATATTCGTTTTTTCCAATATTTCTATACTACTTCATGTTTTCTCACGATATGTGATTTGGCCTTCAAATCTCAGAATTTTCAAATTTTGCATTTTTAAGCAAGTTTTCTTGCATTTTCTTTTGTACTAAAAATCATCGAATTTAGCAATATTTTGACCTTTATCATCCCTTTTTCCTTTATGTGATTTAAACAAAATATCATCGAATTAGGCAATATTTTGCCGTTTTTCCACGTTTTTGTGAATTTTCAGTATATTGTTATTAATTCATTAAATATACGATAAAAATTAAGCAAACACATAATTGATGAGAAAAAACCCTTAAATACTTCATTTTCAATCATCTATTTGTTTCTCGTTAAAATACTGAGTAAGATATTGAAAAGGGGAGAAGTTCTGTTTTTATTGCATATATGGACGTTTCAGCCGGATTAAAGCCGTTTTACGTGTACATCTTCCATCGGTAATATAAACGGAAAATCAGGAACATTTTAGTTAATTCTAATGAAAACACATTGATTTTTATCATTTGTATTGGAAGCAACATCTTTATACGTCTTTTCTAGGGTCTAAAAAATACGCAACGTCGCTCTATGATTCGAAGATAAAATCCTCAAATTTGGTATAATAATGACTTTTTTCACGTTTTTCATGTAGTTTGATTTTACGTATATATATTCATTTTTACCCATATTTCGATACTATTTCATGTAATATCACGATATGTGCTTTGGCCTTCAAATCTCAGATTTTCGCATAAAATTGCATTTTAAGCAAGTTTTCTTGCATTTTGTTTCGTACTAAAAATGATCGAATTCAGCAATATTTTGACGTTTATCATCCCCTTTTCCTTTATGTGATATAAACAAAATATCATCGAATTAGGCAATATTTTGCTGTTTTTCCACGTTTTTGTGAACTTTCAGTTTATTGCTCTTAATTCATTAAAAATACGATAAAAATTATGCAAACACATAATTGATTAGAAATTAACCTTAAAAACTTAATTTTCAATCAACTATTTGTTTCTCGTTAAAATACTGAGTAAGATATTGGAAAGGGGAGAAGTTCTGTTTTTATTGCATATATCGACGTTTCAGCCGAATTAGAGCGGTTTTACGTGTACATCTTCCATCGGTAATATAAACGGAAAATCAGCAACATTTTAGTTAATTCTAATGAAAACACATTGATTTTTATCATTTGTATTGGAAACAACATTGTCATATGTCTTTTCTTGGATCTAAATAATACGAAACCTCGCTCTATGATTTGAAGTTAAAATCCTCAAATATGGTAATATAGTGACTTTTTTCACGTTATTCATGTAGTTTGATTTTCCGTATATATATTCGTTTTTACCAATATTTCGATACTACTTCAAGTTTTCTCACGATATGTAATTTGGCCTTCAAATCTCAGAATTTTCAAATTTTGCATTTTTAAGCAAGTTTTCTTGCATTTTGTTTCGTACTAAAAACCATCGAATTAAGCAATATTTTGACGTTTATCATCCCCCTTTTCCTTTATGTGATATAAACAAAATATCATCGAATTAGGCAATATTTTGCTGTTTTTCCACGTTTTTGTGAACTTTCAGTTTATTGCTCTTAATTCATTAAAAATACGATAAAAATTATGCAAACACATAATTGATTAGAAATTAACCTTAAAAACTTAATTTTCAATCAACTATTTGTTTCTCGTTAAAATACTGAGTAAGATATTGGAAAGGGGAGAAGTTCTGTTTTTATTGCATATATCGACGTTTCAGCCGGATTAGAGCCGTTTTACGTGTACATCTTCCATCGGTAATATAAACGGAAAATCAGGAACATTTTAGTTAAATCTAATGAAAACACATTGATTTTTATCATTTGTATTTGAAACAACATTGTCATATGTCTTTTCTTGGATCTAAATAATACGAAACCTCGCTCTATGATTTGAAGTTAAAATCCTTAAATATGGTAATATAGTGACTTTTTTCACGTTATTCATGCAGTTTGATTTTACGTATATATATTCGTTTTTCCAATATTTCTATACTACTTCATGTTTTCTCACGATATGTGATTTGGCCTTCAAATCTCAGAATTTTCAAATTTTGCATTTTTAAGCAAGTTTTCTTGCATTTTCTTTTGTACTAAAAATCATCGAATTTAGCAATATTTTGACCTTTATCATCCCTTTTTCCTTTATGTGATTTAAACAAAATATCATCGAATTAGGCAATATTTTGCCGTTTTTCCACGTTTTTGTGAATTTTCAGTATATTGTTATTAATTCATTAAATATACGATAAAAATTAAGCAAACACATAATTGATGAGAAAAAACCCTTAAATACTTCATTTTCAATCATCTATTTGTTTCTCGTTAAAATACTGAGTAAGATATTGAAAAGGGGAGAAGTTCTGTTTTTATTGCATATATCGACGTTTCAGCCGGATTAAAGCCGTTTTACGTGTACATCTTCCATCGGTAATATAAACGGAAAATCATGAACATTTTAGTTAATTCTAATGAAAACACATTGATTTTTATCATTTGTATTGGAAGCAACATCTTTATACGTCTTTTCTAGGGTCTAAAAAATACGCAACGTCGCTCTATGATTCGAAGATAAAATCCTCAAATTTGGTATAATAATGACTTTTTTCACGTTTTTCATGTAGTTTGATTTTACGTATATATATTCATTTTTACCCATATTTCGATACTATTTCATGTAGTATCACGATATGTGCTTTGGCCTTCAAATCTCAGATTTTCGCATAAAATTGCATTTTAAGCAAGTTTTCTTGCATTTTGTTTCGTACTAAAAATCATTGAATTTAGCAATATTTTGACGTTTATCATCCCCTTTTCCTTTATGTGATATAAACAAAATATCATCGAATTAGGCAATATTTTGCTGTTTTTCCACGTTTTTGTGAACTTTCAGTTTATTGTTATTAATTCATTAAAAATACGATAAAAATTATGCAAACACATAATTGATTAGAAATTAACCTTAAAAACTTAATTTTCAATCAACTATTTGTTTCTCGTTAAAATACTGAGTAAGATATTGGAAAGGGGAGAAGTTCTGTTTTTATTGCATATATCGACGTTTCAGCCGGATTAGAGCGGTTTTACGTGTACATCTTCCATCGGTAATATAAACGGAAAATCAGGAACATTTTAGTTAATTCTAATGAAAACACATTGATTTTTTATCATTTGTATTAGAAACAACATTGTCATATGTCTTTTCTTGGATCTAAATAATACGAAACCTCGCTCTATGATTTGAAGTTAAAATCCTCAAATATGGTAATATAGTGACTTTTTTCACGTTATTCATGTAGTTTGATTTTCCGTATATATATTCGTTTTTACCAATATTTCGATACTACTTCAAGTTTTCTCACGATATGTAATTTGGCCTTCAAATCTCAGAATTTTCAAATTTTGCATTTTTAAGCAAGTTTTCTTGCATTTTGTTTCGTACTAAAAACCATCGAATTAAGCAATATTTTGACGTTTATCATCCCCTTTTCCTTTATGTGATATAAACAAAATATCATCGAATTAGGCAATATTTTGCTGTTTTTCCACGTTTTTGTGAACTTTCAGTTTATTGCTCTTAATTCATTAAAAATACGATAAAAATTATGCAAACACATAATTGATTAGAAATTAACCTTAAAAACTTAATTTTCAATCAACTATTTGTTTCTCGTTAAAATACTGAGTAAGATATTGGAAAGGGGAGAAGTTCTGTTTTTATTGCATATATCGACGTTTCAGCCGAATTAGAGCGGTTTTACGTGTACATCTTCCATCGGTAATATAAACGGAAAATCAGCAACATTTTAGTTAATTCTAATGAAAACACATTGATTTTTATCATTTGTATTGGAAACAACATTGTCATATGTCTTTTCTTGGATCTAAATAATACGAAACCTCGCTCTATGATTTGAAGTTAAAATCCTCAAATATGGTAATATAGTGACTTTTTTCACGTTATTCATGTAGTTTGATTTTCCGTATATATATTCGTTTTTACCAATATTTCGATACTACTTCAAGTTTTCTCACGATATGTAATTTGGCCTTCAAATCTCAGAATTTTCAAATTTTGCATTTTTAAGCAAGTTTTCTTGCATTTTGTTTCGTACTAAAAACCATCGAATTAAGCAATATTTTGACGTTTATCATCCCCCTTTTCCTTTATGTGATATAAACAAAATATCATCGAATTAGGCAATATTTTGCTGTTTTTCCACGTTTTTGTGAACTTTCAGTTTATTGCTCTTAATTCATTAAAAATACGATAAAAATTATGCAAACACATAATTGATTAGAAATTAACCTTAAAAACTTAATTTTCAATCAACTATTTGTTTCTCGTTAAAATACTGAGTAAGATATTGGAAAGGGGAGAAGTTCTGTTTTTATTGCATATATCGACGTTTCAGCCGGATTAGAGCCGTTTTACGTGTACATCTTCCATCGGTAATATAAACGGAAAATCAGGAACATTTTAGTTAAATCTAATGAAAACACATTGATTTTTATCATTTGTATTTGAAACAACATTGTCATATGTCTTTTCTTGGATCTAAATAATACGAAACCTCGCTCTATGATTTGAAGTTAAAATCCTTAAATATGGTAATATAGTGACTTTTTTCACGTTATTCATGCAGTTTGATTTTACGTATATATATTCGTTTTTCCAATATTTCTATACTACTTCATGTTTTCTCACGATATGTGATTTGGCCTTCAAATCTCAGAATTTTCAAATTTTGCATTTTTAAGCAAGTTTTCTTGCATTTTCTTTTGTACTAAAAATCATCGAATTTAGCAATATTTTGACCTTTATCATCCCTTTTTCCTTTATGTGATTTAAACAAAATATCATCGAATTAGGCAATATTTTGCCGTTTTTCCACGTTTTTGTGAATTTTCAGTATATTGTTATTAATTCATTAAATATACGATAAAAATTAAGCAAACACATAATTGATGAGAAAAAACCCTTAAATACTTCATTTTCAATCATCTATTTGTTTCTCGTTAAAATACTGAGTAAGATATTGAAAAGGGGAGAAGTTCTGTTTTTATTGCATATATGGACGTTTCAGCCGGATTAAAGCCGTTTTACGTGTACATCTTCCATCGGTAATATAAACGGAAAATCATGAACATTTTAGTTAATTCTAATGAAAACACATTGATTTTTATCATTTGTATTGGAAGCAACATCTTTATACGTCTTTTCTAGGGTCTAAAAAATACGCAACGTCGCTCTATGATTCGAAGATAAAATCCTCAAATTTGGTATAATAATGACTTTTTTCACGTTTTTCATGTAGTTTGATTTTACGTATATATATTCATTTTTACCCATATTTCGATACTATTTCATGTAGTATCACGATATGTGCTTTGGCCTTCAAATCTCAGATTTTCGCATAAAATTGCATTTTAAGCAAGTTTTCTTGCATTTTGTTTCGTACTAAAAATCATTGAATTTAGCAATATTTTGACGTTTATCATCCCCTTTTCCTTTATGTGATATAAACAAAATATCATCGAATTAGGCAATATTTTGCTGTTTTTCCACGTTTTTGTGAACTTTCAGTTTATTGTTATTAATTCATTAAAAATACGATAAAAATTATGCAAACACATAATTGATTAGAAATTAACCTTAAAAACTTAATTTTCAATCAACTATTTGTTTCTCGTTAAAATACTGAGTAAGATATTGGAAAGGGGAGAAGTTCTGTTTTTATTGCATATATCGACGTTTCAGCCGGATTAGAGCGGTTTTACGTGTACATCTTCCATCGGTAATATAAACGGAAAATCAGGAACATTTTAGTTAATTCTAATGAAAACACATTGATTTTTTATCATTTGTATTAGAAACAACATTGTCATATGTCTTTTCTTGGATCTAAATAATACGAAACCTCGCTCTATGATTTGAAGTTAAAATCCTCAAATATGGTAATATAGTGACTTTTTTCACGTTATTCATGTAGTTTGATTTTCCGTATATATATTCGTTTTTACCAATATTTCGATACTACTTCAAGTTTTCTCACGATATGTAATTTGGCCTTCAAATCTCAGAATTTTCAAATTTTGCATTTTTAAGCAAGTTTTCTTGCATTTTGTTTCGTACTAAAAACCATCGAATTAAGCAATATTTTGACGTTTATCATCCCCTTTTCCTTTATGTGATATAAACAAAATATCATCGAATTAGGCAATATTTTGCTGTTTTTCCACGTTTTTGTGAACTTTCAGTTTATTGCTCTTAATTCATTAAAAATACGATAAAAATTATGCAAACACATAATTGATTAGAAATTAACCTTAAAAACTTAATTTTCAATCAACTATTTGTTTCTCGTTAAAATACTGAGTAAGATATTGGAAAGGGGAGAAGTTCTGTTTTTATTGCATATATCGACGTTTCAGCCGGATTAGAGCCGTTTTACGTGTACATCTTCCATCGGTAATATAAACGGAAAATCAGGAACATTTTAGTTAAATCTAATGAAAACACATTGATTTTTATCATTTGTATTTGAAACAACATTGTCATATGTCTTTTCTTGGATCTAAATAATACGAAACCTCGCTCTATGATTTGAAGTTAAAATCCTTAAATATGGTAATATAGTGACTTTTTTCACGTTATTCATGCAGTTTGATTTTACGTATATATATTCGTTTTTTCCAATATTTCTATACTACTTCATGTTTTCTCACGATATGTGATTTGGCCTTCAAATCTCAGAATTTTCAAATTTTGCATTTTTAAGCAAGTTTTCTTGCATTTTCTTTTGTACTAAAAATCATCGAATTTAGCAATATTTTGACCTTTATCATCCCTTTTTCCTTTATGTGATTTAAACAAAATATCATCGAATTAGGCAATATTTTGCCGTTTTTCCACGTTTTTGTGAATTTTCAGTATATTGTTATTAATTCATTAAATATACGATAAAAATTAAGCAAACACATAATTGATGAGAAAAAACCCTTAAATACTTCATTTTCAATCATCTATTTGTTTCTCGTTAAAATACTGAGTAAGATATTGAAAAGGGGAGAAGTTCTGTTTTTATTGCATATATGGACGTTTCAGCCGGATTAAAGCCGTTTTACGTGTACATCTTCCATCGGTAATATAAACGGAAAATCAGGAACATTTTAGTTAATTCTAATGAAAACACATTGATTTTTATCATTTGTATTGGAAGCAACATCTTTATACGTCTTTTCTAGGGTCTAAAAAATACGCAACGTCGCTCTATGATTCGAAGATAAAATCCTCAAATTTGGTATAATAATGACTTTTTTCACGTTTTTCATGTAGTTTGATTTTACGTATATATATTCATTTTTACCCATATTTCGATATTATTTCATGTAATATCACGATATGTGCTTTGGCCTTCAAATCTCAGATTTTCGCATAAAATTGCATTTTAAGCAAGTTTTCTTGCATTTTGTTTCGTACTAAAAATGATCGAATTCAGCAATATTTTGACGTTTATCATCCCCTTTTCCTTTATGTGATATAAACAAAATATCATCGAATTAGGCAATATTTTGCTGTTTTTCCACGTTTTTGTGAACTTTCAGTTTATTGCTCTTAATTCATTAAAAATACGATAAAAATTATGCAAACACATAATTGATTAGAAATTAACCTTAAAAACTTAATTTTCAATCAACTATTTGTTTCTCGTTAAAATACTGAGTAAGATATTGGAAAGGGGAGAAGTTCTGTTTTTATTGCATATATCGACGTTTCAGCCGAATTAGAGCGGTTTTACGTGTACATCTTCCATCGGTAATATAAACGGAAAATCAGGAACATTTTAGTTAAATCTAATGAAAACACATTGATTTTTATCATTTGTATTTGAAACAACATTGTCATATGTCTTTTCTTGGATCTAAATAATACGAAACCTCGCTCTATGATTTGAAGTTAAAATCCTTAAATATGGTAATATAGTGACTTTTTTCACGTTATTCATGCAGTTTGATTTTACGTATATATATTCGTTTTTTCCAATATTTCTATACTACTTCATGTTTTCTCACGATATGTGATTTGGCCTTCAAATCTCAGAATTTTCAAATTTTGCATTTTTAAGCAAGTTTTCTTGCATTTTCTTTTGTACTAAAAATCATCGAATTTAGCAATATTTTGACCTTTATCATCCCTTTTTCCTTTATGTGATTTAAACAAAATATCATCGAATTAGGCAATATTTTGCCGTTTTTCCACGTTTTTGTGAATTTTCAGTATATTGTTATTAATTCATTAAATATACGATAAAAATTAAGCAAACACATAATTGATGAGAAAAAACCCTTAAATACTTCATTTTCAATCATCTATTTGTTTCTCGTTAAAATACTGAGTAAGATATTGAAAAGGGGAGAAGTTCTGTTTTTAATGCATATATGGACGTTTCAGCCGGATTAAAGCCGTTTTACGTGTACATCTTCCATCGGTAATATAAACGGAAAATCAGGAACATTTTAGTTAATTCTAATGAAAACACATTGATTTTTATCATTTGTATTGGAAGCAACATCTTTATACGTCTTTTCTAGGGTCTAAAAAATACGCAACGTCGCTCTATGATTCGAAGATAAAATCCTCAAATTTGGTATAATAATGACTTTTTTCACGTTTTTCATGTAGTTTGATTTTACGTATATATATTTATTTTTACCCATATTTCGATACTATTTCATGTAATATCACGATATGTGCTTTGGCCTTCAAATCTCAGATTTTCGCATAAAATTGCATTTTAAGCAAGTTTTCGTGCATTTTGTTTCGTACTAAAAATGATCGAATTCAGCAATATTTTGACGTTTATCATCCCCTTTTCCTTTATGTGATATAAACAAAATATCATCGAATTAGGCAATATTTTGCTGTTTTTCCACGTTTTTGTGAACTTTCAGTTTATTGCTCTTAATTCATTAAAAATACGATAAAAATTATGCAAACACATAATTGATTAGAAATTAACCTTAAAAACTTAATTTTCAATCAACTATTTGTTTCTCGTTAAAATACTGAGTAAGATATTGGAAAGGGGAGAAGTTCTGTTTTTATTGCATATATCGACGTTTCAGCCGAATTAGAGCGGTTTTACGTGTACATCTTCCATCGGTAATATAAACGGAAAATCAGCAACATTTTAGTTAATTCTAATGAAAACACATTGATTTTTATCATTTGTATTGGAAACAACATTGTCATATGTCTTTTCTTGGATCTAAATAATACGAAACCTCGCTCTATGATTTGAAGTTAAAATCCTCAAATATGGTAATATAGTGACTTTTTTCACGTTATTCATGTAGTTTGATTTTCCGTATATATATTCGTTTTTACCAATATTTCGATACTACTTCAAGTTTTCTCACGATATGTAATTTGGCCTTCAAATCTCAGAATTTTCAAATTTTGCATTTTTAAGCAAGTTTTCTTGCATTTTGTTTCGTACTAAAAACCATCGAATTAAGCAATATTTTGACGTTTATCATCCCCTTTTCCTTTATGTGATATAAACAAAATATCATCGAATTAGGCAATATTTTGCTGTTTTTCCACGTTTTTGTGAACTTTCAGTTTATTGCTCTTAATTCATTAAAAATACGATAAAAATTATGCAAACACATAATTGATTAGAAATTAACCTTAAAAACTTAATTTTCAATCAACTATTTGTTTCTCGTTAAAATACTGAGTAAGATATTGGAAAGGGGAGAAGTTCTGTTTTTATTGCATATATCGACGTTTCAGCCGGATTAGAGCCGTTTTACGTGTACATCTTCCATCGGTAATATAAACGGAAAATCAGGAACATTTTAGTTAAATCTAATGAAAACACATTGATTTTTATCATTTGTATTTGAAACAACATTGTCATATGTCTTTTCTTGGATCTAAATAATACGAAACCTCGCTCTATGATTTGAAGTTAAAATCCTTAAATATGGTAATATAGTGACTTTTTTCACGTTATTCATGCAGTTTGATTTTACGTATATATATTCGTTTTTCCAATATTTCTATACTACTTCATGTTTTCTCACGATATGTGATTTGGCCTTCAAATCTCAGAATTTTCAAATTTTGCATTTTTAAGCAAGTTTTCTTGCATTTTCTTTTGTACTAAAAATCATCGAATTTAGCAATATTTTGACCTTTATCATCCCTTTTTCCTTTATGTGATTTAAACAAAATATCATCGAATTAGGCAATATTTTGCCGTTTTTCCACGTTTTTGTGAATTTTCAGTATATTGTTATTAATTCATTAAATATACGATAAAAATTAAGCAAACACATAATTGATGAGAAAAAACCCTTAAATACTTCATTTTCAATCATCTATTTGTTTCTCGTTAAAATACTGAGTAAGATATTGAAAAGGGGAGAAGTTCTGTTTTTATTGCATATATGGACGTTTCAGCCGGATTAAAGCCGTTTTACGTGTACATCTTCCATCGGTAATATAAACGGAAAATCATGAACATTTTAGTTAATTCTAATGAAAACACATTGATTTTTATCATTTGTATTGGAAGCAACATCTTTATACGTCTTTTCTAGGGTCTAAAAAATACGCAACGTCGCTCTATGATTCGAAGATAAAATCCTCAAATTTGGTATAATAATGACTTTTTTCACGTTTTTCATGTAGTTTGATTTTACGTATATATATTCATTTTTACCCATATTTCGATACTATTTCATGTAGTATCACGATATGTGCTTTGGCCTTCAAATCTCAGATTTTCGCATAAAATTGCATTTTAAGCAAGTTTTCTTGCATTTTGTTTCGTACTAAAAATCATTGAATTTAGCAATATTTTGACGTTTATCATCCCCTTTTCGTTTATGTGATATAAACAAAATATCATCGAATTAGGCAATATTTTGCTGTTTTTCCACGTTTTTGTGAACTTTCAGTTTATTGTTATTAATTCATTAAAAATACGATAAAAATTATGCAAACACATAATTGATTAGAAATTAACCTTAAAAACTTAATTTTCAATCAACTATTTGTTTCTCGTTAAAATACTGAGTAAGATATTGGAAAGGGGAGAAGTTCTGTTTTTATTGCATATATCGACGTTTCAGCCGGATTAGAGCGGTTTTACGTGTACATCTTCCATCGGTAATATAAACGGAAAATCAGGAACATTTTAGTTAATTCTAATGAAAACACATTGATTTTTTATCATTTGTATTAGAAACAACATTGTCATATGTCTTTTCTTGGATCTAAATAATACGAAACCTCGCTCTATGATTTGAAGTTAAAATCCTCAAATATGGTAATATAGTGACTTTTTTCACGTTATTCATGTAGTTTGATTTTCCGTATATATATTCGTTTTTACCAATATTTCGATACTACTTCAAGTTTTCTCACGATATGTAATTTGGCCTTCAAATCTCAGAATTTTCAAATTTTGCATTTTTAAGCAAGTTTTCTTGCATTTTGTTTCGTACTAAAAACCATCGAATTAAGCAATATTTTGACGTTTATCATCCCCTTTTCCTTTATGTGATATAAACAAAATATCATCGAATTAGGCAATATTTTGCTGTTTTTCCACGTTTTTGTGAACTTTCAGTTTATTGCTCTTAATTCATTAAAAATACGATAAAAATTATGCAAACACATAATTGATTAGAAATTAACCTTAAAAACTTAATTTTCAATCAACTATTTGTTTCTCGTTAAAATACTGAGTAAGATATTGGAAAGGGGAGAAGTTCTGTTTTTATTGCATATATCGACGTTTCAGCCGGATTAGAGCCGTTTTACGTGTACATCTTCCATCGGTAATATAAACGGAAAATCAGGAACATTTTAGTTAAATCTAATGAAAACACATTGATTTTTATCATTTGTATTTGAAACAACATTGTCATATGTCTTTTCTTGGATCTAAATAATACGAAACCTCGCTCTATGATTTGAAGTTAAAATCCTTAAATATGGTAATATAGTGACTTTTTTCACGTTATTCATGCAGTTTGATTTTACGTATATATATTCGTTTTTTCCAATATTTCTATACTACTTCATGTTTTCTCACGATATGTGATTTGGCCTTCAAATCTCAGAATTTTCAAATTTTGCATTTTTAAGCAAGTTTTCTTGCATTTTCTTTTGTACTAAAAATCATCGAATTTAGCAATATTTTGACCTTTATCATCCCTTTTTCCTTTATGTGATTTAAACAAAATATCATCGAATTAGGCAATATTTTGCCGTTTTTCCACGTTTTTGTGAATTTTCAGTATATTGTTATTAATTCATTAAATATACGATAAAAATTAAGCAAACACATAATTGATGAGAAAAAACCCTTAAATACTTCATTTTCAATCATCTATTTGTTTCTCGTTAAAATACTGAGTAAGATATTGAAAAGGGGAGAAGTTCTGTTTTTATTGCATATATGGACGTTTCAGCCGGATTAAAGCCGTTTTACGTGTACATCTTCCATCGGTAATATAAACGGAAAATCAGGAACATTTTAGTTAATTCTAATGAAAACACATTGATTTTTATCATTTGTATTGGAAGCAACATCTTTATACGTCTTTTCTAGGGTCTAAAAAATACGCAACGTCGCTCTATGATTCGAAGATAAAATCCTCAAATTTGGTATAATAATGACTTTTTTCACGTTTTTCATGTAGTTTGATTTTACGTATATATATTCATTTTTACCCATATTTCGATATTATTTCATGTAATATCACGATATGTGCTTTGGCCTTCAAATCTCAGATTTTCGCATAAAATTGCATTTTAAGCAAGTTTTCTTGCATTTTGTTTCGTACTAAAAATGATCGAATTCAGCAATATTTTGACGTTTATCATCCCCTTTTCCTTTATGTGATATAAACAAAATATCATCGAATTAGGCAATATTTTGCTGTTTTTCCACGTTTTTGTGAACTTTCAGTTTATTGCTCTTAATTCATTAAAAATACGATAAAAATTATGCAAACACATAATTGATTAGAAATTAACCTTAAAAACTTAATTTTCAATCAACTATTTGTTTCTCGTTAAAATACTGAGTAAGATATTGGAAAGGGGAGAAGTTCTGTTTTTATTGCATATATCGACGTTTCAGCCGAATTAGAGCGGTTTTACGTGTACATCTTCCATCGGTAATATAAACGGAAAATCAGCAACATTTTAGTTAATTCTAATGAAAACACATTGATTTTTATCATTTGTATTGGAAACAACATTGTCATATGTCTTTTCTTGGATCTAAATAATACGAAACCTCGCTCTATGATTTGAAGTTAAAATCCTCAAATATGGTAATATAGTGACTTTTTTCACGTTATTCAAGTAGTTTGATTTTCCGTATATATATTCGTTTTACCAATATTTCGATACTACTTCAAGTTTTCTCACGATATGTAATTTGGCCTTCAAATCTCAGAATTTTCAAATTTTGCATTTTTAAGCAAGTTTTCTTGCATTTTGTTTCGTACTAAAAACCATCGAATTAAGCAATATTTTGACGTTTATCATCCCCTTTTCCTTTATGTGATATAAACAAAATATCATCGAATTAGGCAATATTTTGCTGTTTTTCCACGTTTTTGTGAACTTTCAGTTTATTGCTCTTAATTCATTAAAAATACGATAAAAATTATGCAAACACATAATTGATTAGAAATTAACCTTAAAAACTTAATTTTCAATCAACTATTTGTTTCTCGTTAAAATACTGAGTAAGGTATTGGAAAGGGGAGAAGTTCTGTTTTTATTGCATATATCGACGTTTCAGCCGGATTAGAGCCGTTTTACGTGTACATCTTCCATCGGTAATATAAACGGAAAATCAGGAACATTTTAGTTAAATCTAATGAAAACACATTGATTTTTATCATTTGTATTTGAAACAACATTGTCATATGTCTTTTCTTGGATCTAAATAATACGAAACCTCGCTCTATGATTTGAAGTTAAAATCCTTAAATATGGTAATATAGTGACTTTTTTCACGTTATTCATGCAGTTTGATTTTACGTATATATATTCGTTTTTTCCAATATTTCTATACTACTTCATGTTTTCTCACGATATGTGATTTGGCCTTCAAATCTCAGAATTTTCAAATTTTGCATTTTTAAGCAAGTTTTCTTGCATTTTCTTTTGTACTAAAAATCATCGAATTTAGCAATATTTTGACCTTTATCATCCCTTTTTCCTTTATGTGATTTAAACAAAATATCATCGAATTAGGCAATATTTTGCCGTTTTTCCACGTTTTTGTGAATTTTCAGTATATTGTTATTAATTCATTAAATATACGATAAAAATTAAGCAAACACATAATTGATGAGAAAAAACCCTTAAATACTTCATTTTCAATCATCTATTTGTTTCTCGTTAAAATACTGAGTAAGATATTGAAAAGGGGAGAAGTTCTGTTTTTATTGCATATATGGACGTTTCAGCCGGATTAAAGCCGTTTTACGTGTACATCTTCCATCGGTAATATAAACGGAAAATCATGAACATTTTAGTTAATTCTAATGAAAACACATTGATTTTTATCATTTGTATTGGAAGCAACATCTTTATACGTCTTTTCTAGGGTCTAAAAAATACGCAACGTCGCTCTATGATTCGAAGATAAAATCCTCAAATTTGGTATAATAATGACTTTTTTCACGTTTTTCATGTAGTTTGATTTTACGTATATATATTCATTTTTACCCATATTTCGATACTATTTCATGTAGTATCACGATATGTGCTTTGGCCTTCAAATCTCAGATTTTCGCATAAAATTGCATTTTAAGCAAGTTTTCTTGCATTTTGTTTCGTACTAAAAATCATTGAATTTAGCAATATTTTGACGTTTATCATCCCCTTTTCCTTTATGTGATATAAACAAAATATCATCGAATTAGGCAATATTTTGCTGTTTTTCCACGTTTTTGTGAACTTTCAGTTTATTGTTATTAATTCATTAAAAATACGATAAAAATTATGCAAACACATAATTGATTAGAAATTAACCTTAAAAACTTAATTTTCAATCAACTATTTGTTTCTCGTTAAAATACTGAGTAAGATATTGGAAAGGGGAGAAGTTCTGTTTTTATTGCATATATCGACGTTTCAGCCGGATTAGAGCGGTTTTACGTGTACATCTTCCATCGGTAATATAAACGGAAAATCAGGAACATTTTAGTTAATTCTAATGAAAACACATTGATTTTTTATCATTTGTATTAGAAACAACATTGTCATATGTCTTTTCTTGGATCTAAATAATACGAAACCTCGCTCTATGATTTGAAGTTAAAATCCTCAAATATGGTAATATAGTGACTTTTTTCACGTTATTCATGTAGTTTGATTTTCCGTATATATATTCGTTTTTACCAATATTTCGATACTACTTCAAGTTTTCTCACGATATGTAATTTGGCCTTCAAATCTCAGAATTTTCAAATTTTGCATTTTTAAGCAAGTTTTCTTGCATTTTGTTTCGTACTAAAAACCATCGAATTAAGCAATATTTTGACGTTTATCATCCCCTTTTCCTTTATGTGATATAAACAAAATATCATCGAATTAGGCAATATTTTGCTGTTTTTCCACGTTTTTGTGAACTTTCAGTTTATTGCTCTTAATTCATTAAAAATACGATAAAAATTATGCAAACACATAATTGATTAGAAATTAACCTTAAAAACTTAATTTTCAATCAACTATTTGTTTCTCGTTAAAATACTGAGTAAGATATTGGAAAGGGGAGAAGTTCTGTTTTTATTGCATATATCGACGTTTCAGCCGGATTAGAGCCGTTTTACGTGTACATCTTCCATCGGTAATATAAACGGAAAATCAGGAACATTTTAGTTAAATCTAATGAAAACACATTGATTTTTATCATTTGTATTTGAAACAACATTGTCATATGTCTTTTCTTGGATCTAAATAATACGAAACCTCGCTCTATGATTTGAAGTTAAAATCCTTAAATATGGTAATATAGTGACTTTTTTCACGTTATTCATGCAGTTTGATTTTACGTATATATATTCGTTTTTTCCAATATTTCTATACTACTTCATGTTTTCTCACGATATGTGATTTGGCCTTCAAATCTCAGAATTTTCAAATTTTGCATTTTTAAGCAAGTTTTCTTGCATTTTCTTTTGTACTAAAAATCATCGAATTTAGCAATATTTTGACCTTTATCATCCCTTTTTCCTTTATGTGATTTAAACAAAATATCATCGAATTAGGCAATATTTTGCCGTTTTTCCACGTTTTTGTGAATTTTCAGTATATTGTTATTAATTCATTAAATATACGATAAAAATTAAGCAAACACATAATTGATGAGAAAAAACCCTTAAATACTTCATTTTCAATCATCTATTTGTTTCTCGTTAAAATACTGAGTAAGATATTGAAAAGGGGAGAAGTTCTGTTTTTATTGCATATATGGACGTTTCAGCCGGATTAAAGCCGTTTTACGTGTACATCTTCCATCGGTAATATAAACGGAAAATCAGGAACATTTTAGTTAATTCTAATGAAAACACATTGATTTTTATCATTTGTATTGGAAGCAACATCTTTATACGTCTTTTCTAGGGTCTAAAAAATACGCAACGTCGCTCTATGATTCGAAGATAAAATCCTCAAATTTGGTATAATAATGACTTTTTTCACGTTTTTCATGTAGTTTGATTTTACGTATATATATTCATTTTTACCCATATTTCGATATTATTTCATGTAATATCACGATATGTGCTTTGGCCTTCAAATCTCAGATTTTCGCATAAAATTGCATTTTAAGCAAGTTTTCTTGCATTTTGTTTCGTACTAAAAATGATCGAATTCAGCAATATTTTGACGTTTATCATCCCCTTTTCCTTTATGTGATATAAACAAAATATCATCGAATTAGGCAATATTTTGCTGTTTTTCCACGTTTTTGTGAACTTTCAGTTTATTGCTCTTAATTCATTAAAAATACGATAAAAATTATGCAAACACATAATTGATTAGAAATTAACCTTAAAAACTTAATTTTCAATCAACTATTTGTTTCTCGTTAAAATACTGAGTAAGATATTGGAAAGGGGAGAAGTTCTGTTTTTATTGCATATATCGACGTTTCAGCCGAATTAGAGCGGTTTTACGTGTACATCTTCCATCGGTAATATAAATGGAAAATCAGCAACATTTTAGTTAATTCTAATGAAAACACATTGATTTTTATCATTTGTATTGGAAACAACATTGTCATATGTCTTTTCTTGGATCTAAATAATACGAAACCTCGCTCTATGATTTGAAGTTAAAATCCTCAAATATGGTAATATAGTGACTTTTTTCACGTTATTCATGTAGTTTGATTTTCCGTATATATATTCGTTTTTACCAATATTTCGATACTACTTCAAGTTTTCTCACGATATGTAATTTGGCCTTCAAATCTCAGAATTTTCAAATTTTGCATTTTTAAGCAAGTTTTCTTGCATTTTGTTTCGTACTAAAAACCATCGAATTAAGCAATATTTTGACGTTTATCATCCCCTTTTCCTTTATGGGATATAAACAAAATATCATCGAATTAGGCAATATTTTGCTGTTTTTCCACGTTTTTGTGAACTTTCAGTTTATTGCTCTTAATTCATTAAAAATACGATAAAAATTATGCAAACACATAATTGATTAGAAATTAACCTTAAAAACTTAATTTTCAATCAACTATTTGTTTCTCGTTAAAATACTGAGTAAGATATTGGAAAGGGGAGAAGTTCTGTTTTTATTGCATATATCGACGTTTCAGCCGGATTAGAGCCGTTTTACGTGTACATCTTCCATCGGTAATATAAACGGAAAATCAGGAACATTTTAGTTAAATCTAATGAAAACACATTGATTTTTATCATTTGTATTTGAAACAACATTGTCATATGTCTTTTCTTGGATCTAAATAATACGAAACCTCGCTCTATGATTTGAAGTTAAAATCCTTAAATATGGTAATATAGTGACTTTTTTCACGTTATTCATGCAGTTTGATTTTACGTATATATATTCGTTTTTTCCAATATTTCTATACTACTTCATGTTTTCTCACGATATGTGATTTGGCCTTCAAATCTCAGAATTTTCAAATTTTGCATTTTTAAGCAAGTTTTCTTGCATTTTCTTTTGTACTAAAAATCATCGAATTTAGCAATATTTTGACCTTTATCATCCCTTTTTCCTTTATGTGATTTAAACAAAATATCATCGAATTAGGCAATATTTTGCCGTTTTTCCACGTTTTTGTGAATTTTCAGTATATTGTTATTAATTCATTAAATATACGATAAAAATTAAGCAAACACATAATTGATGAGAAAAAACCCTTAAATACTTCATTTTCAATCATCTATTTGTTTCTCGTTAAAATACTGAGTAAGATATTGAAAAGGGGAGAAGTTCTGTTTTTATTGCATATATGGACGTTTCAGCCGGATTAAAGCCGTTTTACGTGTACATCTTCCATCGGTAATATAAACGGAAAATCAGGAACATTTTAGTTAATTCTAATGAAAACACATTGATTTTTATCATTTGTATTGGAAGCAACATCTTTATACGTCTTTTCTAGGGTCTAAAAAATACGCAACGTCGCTCTATGATTCGAAGATAAAATCCTCAAATTTGGTATAATAATGACTTTTTTCACGTTTTTCATGTAGTTTGATTTTACGTATATATATTCATTTTTACCCATATTTCGATATTATTTCATGTAATATCACGATATGTGCTTTAGCCTTCAAATCTCAGATTTTCGCATAAAATTGCATTTTAAGCAAGTTTTCTTGCATTTTGTTTCGTACTAAAAATGATCGAATTCAGCAATATTTTGACGTTTATCATCCCCTTTTCCTTTATGTGATATAAACAAAATATCATCGAATTAGGCAATATTTTGCTGTTTTTCCACGTTTTTGTGAACTTTCAGTTTATTGCTCTTAATTCATTAAAAATACGATAAAAATTATGCAAACACATAATTGATTAGAAATTAACCTTAAAAACTTAATTTTCAATCAACTATTTGTTTCTCGTTAAAATACTGAGTAAGATATTGGAAAGGGGAGAAGTTCTGTTTTTATTGCATATATCGACGTTTCAGCCGAATTAGAGCGGTTTTACGTGTACATCTTCCATCGGTAATATAAACGGAAAATCAGCAACATTTTAGTTAATTCTAATGAAAACACATTGATTTTTATCATTTGTATTGGAAACAACATTGTCATATGTCTTTTCTTGGATCTAAATAATACGAAACCTCGCTCTATGATTTGAAGTTAAAATCCTCAAATATGGTAATATAGTGACTTTTTTCACGTTATTCATGTAGTTTGATTTTCCGTATATATATTCGTTTTTACCAATATTTCGATACTACTTCAAGTTTTCTCACGATATGTAATTTGGCCTTCAAATCTCAGAATTTTCAAATTTTGCATTTTTAAGCAAGTTTTCTTGCATTTTGTTTCGTACTAAAAACCATCGAATTAAGCAATATTTTGACGTTTATCATCCCCTTTTCCTTTATGTGATATAAACAAAATATCATCGAATTAGGCAATATTTTGCTGTTTTTCCACGTTTTTGTGAACTTTCAGTTTATTGCTCTTAATTCATTAAAAATACGATAAAAATTATGCAAACACATAATTGATTAGAAATTAACCTTAAAAACTTAATTTTCAATCAACTATTTGTTTCTCGTTAAAATACTGAGTAAGATATTGGAAAGGGGAGAAGTTCTGTTTTTATTGCATATATCGACGTTTCAGCCGGATTAGAGCCGTTTTACGTGTACATCTTCCATCGGTAATATAAACGGAAAATCAGGAACATTTTAGTTAAATCTAATGAAAACACATTGATTTTTATCATTTGTATTTGAAACAACATTGTCATATGTCTTTTCTTGGATCTAAATAATACGAAACCTCGCTCTATGATTTGAAGTTAAAATCCTTAAATATGGTAATATAGTGACTTTTTTCACGTTATTCATGCAGTTTGATTTTACGTATATATATTCGTTTTTCCAATATTTCTATACTACTTCATGTTTTCTCACGATATGTGATTTGGCCTTCAAATCTCAGAATTTTCAAATTTTGCATTTTTAAGCAAGTTTTCTTGCATTTTCTTTTGTACTAAAAATCATCGAATTTAGCAATATTTTGACCTTTATCATCCCTTTTTCCTTTATGTGATTTAAACAAAATATCATCGAATTAGGCAATATTTTGCCGTTTTTCCACGTTTTTGTGAATTTTCAGTATATTGTTATTAATTCATTAAATATACGATAAAAATTAAGCAAACACATAATTGATGAGAAAAAACCCTTAAATACTTCATTTTCAATCATCTATTTGTTTCTCGTTAAAATACTGAGTAAGATATTGAAAAGGGGAGAAGTTCTGTTTTTATTGCATATATGGACGTTTCAGCCGGATTAAAGCCGTTTTACGTGTACATCTTCCATCGGTAATATAAACGGAAAATCAGGAACATTTTAGTTAATTCTAATGAAAACACATTGATTTTTATCATTTGTATTGGAAGCAACATCTTTATACGTCTTTTCTAGGGTCTAAAAAATACGCAACGTCGCTCTATGATTCGAAGATAAAATCCTCAAATTTGGTATAATAATGACTTTTTTCACGTTTTTCATGTAGTTTGATTTTACGTATATATATTCATTTTTACCCATATTTCGATACTATTTCATGTAGTATCACGATATGTGCTTTGGCCTTCAAATCTCAGATTTTCGCATAAAATTGCATTTTAAGCAAGTTTTCTTGCATTTTGTTTCGTACTAAAAATCATTGAATTTAGCAATATTTTGACGTTTATCATCCCCTTTTCCTTTATGTGATATAAACAAAATATCATCGAATTAGGCAATATTTTGCTGTTTTTCCACGTTTTTGTGAACTTTCAGTTTATTGTTATTAATTCATTAAAAATACGATAAAAATTATGCAAACACATAATTGATTAGAAATTAACCTTAAAAACTTAATTTTCAATCAACTATTTGTTTCTCGTTAAAATACTGAGTAAGATATTGGAAAGGGGAGAAGTTCTGTTTTTATTGCATATATCGACGTTTCAGCCGGATTAGAGCGGTTTTACGTGTACATCTTCCATCGGTAATATAAACGGAAAATCAGGAACATTTTAGTTAATTCTAATGAAAACACATTGATTTTTTATCATTTGTATTAGAAACAACATTGTCATATGTCTTTTCTTGGATCTAAATAATACGAAACCTCGCTCTATGATTTGAAGTTAAAATCCTCAAATATGGTAATATAGTGACTTTTTTCACGTTATTCATGTAGTTTGATTTTCCGTATATATATTCGTTTTTACCAATATTTCGATACTACTTCAAGTTTTCTCACGATATGTAATTTGGCCTTCAAATCTCAGAATTTTCAAATTTTGCATTTTTAAGCAAGTTTTCTTGCATTTTGTTTCGTACTAAAAACCATCGAATTAAGCAATATTTTGACGTTTATCATCCCCTTTTCCTTTATGTGATATAAACAAAATATCATCGAATTAGGCAATATTTTGCTGTTTTTCCACGTTTATGTGAACTTTCAGTTTATTGCTCTTAATTCATTAAAAATACGATAAAAATTATGCAAACACATAATTTATTAGAAATTAACCTTAAAAACTTAATTTTCAATCAACTATTTGTTTCTCGTTAAAATACTGAGTAAGATATTGGAAAGGGGAGAAGTTCTGTTTTTATTGCATATATCGACGTTTCAGCCGGATTAGAGCCGTTTAACGTGTACATCTTCCATCGGTAATATAAACGGAAAATCAGGAACATTTTAGTTAAATCTAATGAAAACACATTGATTTTTATCATTTGTATTTGAAACAACATTGTCATATGTCTTTTCTTGGATCTAAATAATACGAAACCTCGCTCTATGATTTGAAGTTAAAATCCTTAAATATGGTAATATAGTGACTTTTTTCACGTTATTCATGTAGTTTGATTTTACGTATATATATTAGTTTTTCCAATATTTCTATACTACTTCATGTTTTCTCACGATATGTGAATTGGCCTTCAAATCTCAGAATTTTCAAATTTTGCATTTTTAAGCAAGTTTTCTTGCATTTTCTTTTGTACTAAAAATCATCGAATTTAGCAATATTTTGACCTTTATCATCCCTTTTTCCTTTATGTGATTTAAACAAAATATCATCGAATTAGGCAATATTTTGCCGTTTTTCCACGTTTTTGTGAATTTTCAGTTTATTGTTATTTATTCATTAAATATACGATAAAAATTAAGCAAACACATAATTGATGAGAAAAAACCCTTAAATACTTCATTTTCAATCATCTATTTGTTTCTCGTTAAAATACTGAGTAAGATATTGAAAAGGGGAGAAGTTCTGTTTTTATTGCATATATCGACGTTTCAGCCGGATTAGAGCCGTTTTACGTGGACATCTTCCATCGGTAATATAAACGGAAAATCAGGAACATTTTAGTTAATTCTAATGAAAACACATTGATTTTTATCATTTGTATTGGAAGCAACATCTTTATACGTCTTTTCTAGGGTCTAAAAAATTCGCAACGTCGCTCTATGATTCGAAGATAAAATCCTCTAATTTGGTATAATAATGACTTTTTTCACGTTTTTCATGTAGTTCGATTTTACGTATATATATTCATTTTTACCCAGATTTCGATACTATTTCATGTAGTATCACGATATGTGCTTTGGCCTTCAAATCTCAGATTTTCGCATAAAATTGCATTTTAAGCAAGTTTTCTTGCATTTTGTTTCGTACTAAAAATGATCGAATTCAGCAATATTTTGACGTTTATCATCCCTCTCATGAGCCTCTGCATACCTCTCTTGAGCCTTTGCATCACTCTCTTAAGCCTCTGCATCCCTGTCGTGAGCCTCTGCATCATTCTTTTGAGTCTCTGCATCCCTCTCTTAAGCCTCTGCATCCCCTGTCTTGAGCCTCTGCATCACTCTCTGAGTCTCTACATCCCTCTCTTAAGCCTCTGCATCATTCTCTTCAGCCTGAGCCAAATTCTGACTCTCTGCACGTATTCGCTGTTTGAAATTACGACATTTTATAATGAAAACATGACAATTATTGAAAGCGGCAATAGATCACATTTTGCCAAAACCCTCCATGCAGTTTTCAATATATCCCAAATATCCCAAATTCGACGCTTGAGCCATATTTTGGAGCCAAATTCGGGCTCTCTGCACGTATTAGCAGTTTGAAATTATTTCATTTTCTACCGAAAATATGCCAATTACTGAGTGCGGCGATGGATCCCATTTTGCATGAAGCATCCCCTGAAGTTTTCAAAATATCCCAAACATCCCAAATTCTACGCTTGAGCCATATTTTGGAGCCAAATTCTCGCTCTCTGCACGTATTCGCAGTTTGAAATTACGTCATTTTATACCGAAAATATGCCAATTACTGATTGCGACGATTGGTCACATTTTGCTCAAACCCCCCTGCAGTTTTCAATATATCCCAAACATCCCAAATTCGACCAATGAGAATTATTTTGGAGCTAAATGCTGGCTATCTGAACGTATTCGCAGTAAAATGTGATCCATCGCTGCTCTCAGTAGGTGGCATATTTTCGGTAAAAAAATTCGTAATTTCAAACTGCAAATACGTGCAGAGAGCCAGAATTTGGCTCCAAAATACGGCTCAAGGGTCGAATTTGGAATGTTTGGGATAATTTGATAACTGCAGAGAGGGTTTCGTCAAAATGTGATCCATCGCTGCTTTCAGTAATTGGCATATTTTCGGTATAAAAAGTCGTAATTTCAAACAACGAATACATGCAGAAAGCCAAAATTTGGCTCCAAAATATGGCTCAAGGGTCAAACTTGGAATGTTTGGGATATTTTGAAAACTGCAGGGATGGCTTGTGCATAATGTGATCCATCGCTGCACTCTGTAATTGGCATATTTTTGGTATAAAATGTCATAATTTCAAACTACTAATACGTGCAGAGAGCCCGAATTTTGCTCCAAATTATGGCTCAAGCGTCGAATTTGGGATGTTTGGGATATATTTAAAACTGCAAAGAGGGTTTGGGCAAAATGTGATCCATTGCCGCTTTCAGTAATTGTCATGTTTTCGTTATAAAATGTCGCAATTTCAAACAGCGAATACGTGCAGAGAGGCAGAATTTGGCTCCAAAATATAGCTCATGGGTCGAGTTTGGGATGTTTGGGATATTTTGCAAACTGCCGGGAGGTTTGGGCAAAATGTGACCCATCGCTGCTTTAAGTAATTGGCTTATTTTCAAGCGTCAAATTTGGGATGTTTGGGATAAAAAGTCATAATTTCGAACTGCGAATACATGCAGAAAGCCAGAATTTAGCTCCAAAATAATTCTCAAGGGTCGAATTTGGGATGTTTGGGATATTTTGAAAACTACATTGATGGTTTGGGCAAAATGTGATCCATCGCCGCTCTCAGTAATTGCCATATTTTCCCTATAAAAACTCGTAATTTCAAACTGCGAATACGTGCAGAGAGCCAGAATTTGGCTCCAAAATATAGGTCATGGGTCGAATTTGGGATGTTTGGAATATTATGAAAATTGCAGGGGAGTTTGGGCAAAGTGTGACCCATCGTCGCAATCAGTAATTGGCATATTTTCGGTAGAAAATGAAATAATTTCAAACTGCAAATACGTGCAGAGAGCCCGAATTTGGCTCCAAAATATGGCTCAAGCGTAGTATTTGGGATGTTTTGGATATTTTGCAAACTGCCGGGGGGTTTGGGCAAAATGTGACCCATCGCTGCTTTCAGTAATTGGCTTATTTTCAAGCGTCAAATTTGGGAAGTTTGGGATAAAAAGTCATAATTTCAAACTGCGAATACGTGCAGAGAGCCAGAATTTAGCTCCAAAATAATTCTCAAGGTTCAAATTTAGGATGTTTGGGATATTTTGAAAATTGCTGGGAAGGTTTGGGGCAAAATTTGATCCATCGCCGCTTTCGGTAATTGGCATATTTTCGGTATGAAAAGTCGTAATTTCAAATTGCGAATACATGCAGAAAGCCAAAATTTGGCTCCTAAATAGGGCTCAAGGGTTGAATTGGGGATGTTTGGGATATTTTGAAAACTGAAGGGAGGGCCTGGGCAAAATGTGGTCCATCGCCGCACTCAGTAATTGGCATATTTTCGGTATAAAATGAAATAATTTCAAACTGCGAACACGTGCAGAGACCCCGAATTTGGCTCCAAAATATGACTCAAGCGTCGAATTTGGGATGTTTGGGATATTTTGAAAACTGCAGAAAGGGTTTGGGCAAAATGTGATCCATCGCCGCTTTCAGTAATTGTCATGTTTTCGGTATAAAAAGTCGTAATTTCAAACAGCGAATACGTTGAGAGAGCCAGAATTTAGCTCCAAAATAATTCTCAAGGGTCAAATTTGGGATGTTTGGGATATTTCGAAAACTGCAGGGAAGGTTTGGGCAAAATGTGATCCATCGCCGCTCTCAGTAATTGGCATATTTTCGGTATAAAAAGTCGTAATTTCAAACTGCGAATACGTGCAGAGAGCCAGAATTTGGCTCCAAATTATGGCTAAAGCGTTGAATTTGGGATTTTTGGGATATTTTGAAAACTGCAGAGAGGGTTTGCGCAAAATGTGATCCATCGCCGCTTTCAGTAATTGGCATATTTTCGGTATAAAAAGTCGTAATTTCAAACAGCGAATAAGCGCAGAAAGTCAGAATTTGATTCCAAAATATGGCTCAAAGGTCGAATTTGGCATGTTTGGGATATTTTGCAAACTGCAGGGGGGTTTGGGCAAAATGTGACCCATCGCTTCTTTCAGTAATTGGCATATTTTCAAACGACAAATTTGGGATGTTTAGGATAAAAAGTCGTAATTTCAAACTGCGAATACATGCAGAAAAGCCAAACGTTGGCTCCAAAATATGGCTCAAGGGTCGAATTGGGGATGTTTGGGATATTTTGAAAACTGCAGGGATGGCCTGGGCAAAATGTGATCCATCGCCGCACTCAGTAATTGGCATATTTTCGGTATAAAATGAAATAATTTCAAACTGCGAACACGTGCAGAGACCCCGAATTTGGCTCCAAAATATGGCTCAAGCGTCAAATTGAGGATGTTTTGGATATTTTGAAAACTGTAGGGAGGGTTTAGGCATAATGTTATCCATCGCCGCTTACAGTAATTGTCATATTTTCGGTATAAAAAGTCGTAATTTCAAACTGAGAATACGTGCAGAGAGCCAGAATTTGGCTCCAAATTATGGCTAAAGCGTTGAATTTGGGATGTTTGGGATATTTTGAAAACTGCAGGGAGGGTTCGGGCAAAATGTGATCCATCGCCGCTTTCAGTAATTGGCATATTTTCGGTATAAAAAATCGTAATTTCAAACAGCGAATAAGCGCAGAAAGCCAGAATTTGGCTCCAAAATATGGCTCAAATGTCGAATTTGGCATGTTTGGGATATTTTGCAAACTGCAGGGGGGTTTGGGCAAAATGTGACCCATCGCTTTTTTCAGTAATTGGCATATTTTCAAGCGACAAATTTGGGATATTTAGGATAAAAAGTCGTAATTTCAAACTGCGAATACTTGCAGAGAGCCAGAATTTGGCTCCAAAATAATTCTCAATGGTCGAATTTGGGATGATTGGGATATTTTGAAAAATACAAGGAAGGGGTATGGGCAAAATGTGACCTATCACCGCTCTCAGTAATTCACATAGTATCGGGTATCTTCTTGAGGTTATCTTGAGATGATTTCGGGGCTTTTTAGTGTCCCCGCGGCCCGGTCCTCGACCAGGCCTCCACCCCCAGGATGCAGCCCGTGACAGCTGACTAACTCCCAGGTGCCTATTTTACTGCTAAGTAACAGGGGTAAAATAGGTACCTGGGAGTTAGTCAGCTGTCACGGGCTGCTTCCTGGTTGTGGAGACCTGGTCGAGGACCGGGCCGCGGGGACACTAAAAAGCCCCGAAATCATCTCAAGATAACCTCAAGAAGATAACCGATACTATGTGAATTACTGAGAGCGGCGATAGGTCACATTTTGCCCATACCCCTTCCTTGTAGTTTTCAAAATATCCCAATCATCCCAAATTCGACCATTGAGAATTATTTTGGAGCCAAATTCTGGCTCTCTGCAAGTATTCGCATTTTGAAATTACGACTTTTTATCCTAAATATCCCAAATTTGTCGGTACAAATAGTCGTAATTTCAAACTGCGAATATGTCCAGAGAGCCGCAATTTGACTCCAAAATTTTGCTCAAGGGTTGAATTTGGGATGTTGGGGATATTTTTAAAACTGCAGGGGGGTTTGGGCAAAATGTGACCCATCCCCGCTCTCAGTAATTGGCATATTTTCGGTATAAAATGACTTAATTTCAAACTGCGAATACGTGCAGAGAGCCAGAACTTGGCTCCAAAATATGGCTCAAACGTCGAATTTGGGATGTTTGGAATATTTTGAAAACTGCCGGGGGGGGGGGGTTTGGGCGAAATGTGGCCAATCGCTGCTTTCAGTAATTGACATATTTTCGGTATAAAATGTCGTAATTTCAACCTACAAATATGTGCAGAGAGCCAGAATTTTGTTCCAAAATATGGCTCATGGGTCGAATTAGGGATGCTTGGGATATTTTGAAAACTGCAGGAAGGGTTTGGGAAAAATGTGACCCATCGCCGCTCTCAGTAATTGACATATCTTCGGTGTTTAAATTAGTAATTTCAAACTGCGAATATGTGCAGAGAGCCAGAATTTGGCTCCAAAATATGGCTCAAGCGTCGAATTTGGGATGTTTGGGATATTTTGAAAACTGCAGGGACGACTTTATGCAAAATGGGATCCATCGTCGCACTCAGTAATTGTTATATTTTCGGTATAAAATGTCGTAATTTCAAACTGCGAATACGTTCAGAGAGCCCGCATTTAGCTCCAAAATAATTCTCATTGGTCGAATTTGGGATGTTTCGGATATATTGAAAACTGTAGGGGGGTTTGAGCAAAATGTGACCAATCGTCGCAATCAGTAATTGGCATATTTTCGGTATAAAATGACGTAATTTCAAACTGCGAATACGTGCAGAGAGCGAGAATTTGGCTCCAAAATATGGCTCAAGCGTAGAATTTGGGATGTTTGGGATATTTTGACGTTTATCATCCCCTTTTCCTTTATGTGATATAAACAAAATATCATCGAATTAGGCAAGAGAGTGCAGAGGCTAAAGAGAGTGATGCAGAGGTTTAGGAGAATGATGCAGAGGCTTAAGAAATGGATACAGAGGCTCAAGTTAGGGATTGAGAGGCTTAAGAAAATGATGCAGAGGCTCAAGAGAGGGATGCAGAGGCTCAAGAGAGTGATGCAGAGGCCCAAGAGAGTGATGCAGAGGCTCAAGAGAGTGATGCAGAGGCTAAAGAAAGTGATGCAGAGGCTTAAGAGAGTGATGCAGACGCTTAAGAGAGGGATGCAGAGGCTCCAAAATGTGATGCAGAGGCTCAAGAGAGTGATGAACAGGCTTAGGAGAATGATGCAGAGGCTCAAGAGAGGGATGCAGAGGCTGAAGAGTATGATGCAGAGGCTAAAGTGAGTGATGATGAGGCTTAGGAGGATGATGCAGAGGCTCAAGAGAGGGTTGCGGAGGCTGAAGAGAGTGATGCAGAGGCTAAAGAGAGTGATGCAGAGGTTTAGGAGAGTGATGCAGAGGCTTAAGAAATGGATACAGAGGCTCAAGAGAGTGATGCAGAGGCTTAAGAGAGTGATGCAGAGGCTCAGGAGAGTGATGCAGAGGCTTTGGAGAATGATGCAGAGGCTCAAGAGAGGGTTGCGGAGGCTGAAGAGAGTGATGCAGAGGCTTAGAATTAACTAAAATGTTCCTGATTTTCCGTTTATATTACCGATGGAAGATGTACACGGAGAGTGATGCAGAGGTTTAAGAGAGTGATGCAGAGGCTTAAGAAATGGATACAGAGGCTCAAGTGAGTGATGCAGAGGCTTAAGAGAGTGATGCAGAGGCTCAAGAGAGTGATGCAGAGGTTCAAGAGAATGATGTAGCGGCTTAAGAGAGGGATGCAGAGGCTCAAGAGAATGATACAGAGGCTCAAGAGAGTGATGCAGAAGACGAAGAGAGGGATGAAGACGGCTTAAGAAAGTGATGCAGAAGCTCAAGAGAGTGATGCAGAGGATCAAGAGAGGGAAGCAGAGGCTTAAGAGAGTGATGCAGAGGTTGAAGTGAGTGATTCAGAGGCTTACGAGAGTGATGCAGAGAATCATGAGAGTTTTGCAGAGACTCGAGAGAGTTATGCAGAGGCCTCAAGCGAGTGATTCAGAGGCTTAAGAGAGTGAGGCAGAGGATTAGGAGAGGGATGCAGAGGCTCAAGGGAGTAATGCAGAGGCTCAAGAGAGTGATGCAGAGGCTTGAGAGAGGGATGCAGAGGCTCAAGGGAGGGAAGCAGAGGCTCAAGTGAGGGATGCAGAGGCACAAGAGAGGAATGCAGAGGCTCTTGAGAGTGATGCAGAGGCTCAAGAGAGGGATGCAGAGGCTTAAGAGAGTGATGCAAAGGCTCAAGAGAGGGATGCAGAGGCTCATGAGAGGGATGCAGGAGTTCAAGAGAGGGATGCAGAGGCTCAAGAGAGTGATTCAGAGGCTTAAGAGAGTGAGGCAGAGGATTAGGAGAGGGATGCAGAGGCTCAAGGGAGTAATGCAGAGGCTGAAGAGAGTGATGCAGAGGCTTGAGAGAAGGATGCAGAGGCTTAAGAGAGGGAAGCAGAGGCTCAAGTGAGGGATGCAGAGGCACAAGAGAGGAATGCAGAGGCTCTTGAGAGTGATGCAGAGGCTCAAGAGAGGGATGCAGAGGCTTAAGAGAGTGATGCAAAGGCTCAAGAGAGGGATGCAATTTTGTTTAAATCACATAAAGGAAAAAGGGATGATAAAGGTCAAAATATTGCTAAATTCGATGATTTTTAGTACAAAAGAAAATGCAAGAAAACTTGCTTAAAAATGCAAAATTTGAAAATTCTGAGATTTGAAGGCCAAATCACATATCGTGAGAAAACATGAAGTAGTATAGAAATATTGGTAAAAAACGAATATATATACGTAAAATCAAACTACATGAATAACGTGAAAAAAGTCACTATATTACCATATTTGAGGATTTTAACTTCAAATCATAGAGCGAGGTTTCGTATTATTTAGATCCAAGAAAAGAAATATGACAATGTTGTTTCAAATACAAATGATAAAAATCAATGCGTTTTCATTAGATTCAACTAAAATGTTCCTGATTTTCCGTTTATATTACCGATGGAAGATGTACACGTAAAACGGCTCTAATCCGGCTGAAACATCGATATATGCAATAAAAACAGAACTTCTCCCCTTTTCAATATCTTACTCAGTATTTTAACGAGAAACAAATAGATGTTTGAAAATGAAGTATTTAAGGTTATTTTCTAATCAATTATGTGTTTGCATAATTTTTATCGTATATTTAATGAATTAAGAGCAATAAACTGAAATTTCACAAAAACGTAAAAAAACAGCAAAATATTGCCTAATTCGATGATATTTTGTTTATATCACATAAAGGAAAAGGGGATGATAAACGTCAAAATATTGCTGAATTCGATGATTTTTAGTACGAAACAAAATGCAAGAAAACTTGCTTAAAATGCAATTTTATGCGAAAACCTGAGATATGAAGGCCAAAGCACATATCGTGATACTACATGAAATAGTATCGAAATATTGGTAAAAATGAATATATATACGTAATATCAAACTACATGAAAAACGTGAAAAAAGTCATTATTATACCAAATTTGAGGATTTTAACTTCGAATCATAAAGCGACGTTTCGTATTTTTTAGACCCTAGAAAAGACGTATAAAGATGTTGCTTCCAATACAAATGATAAAAATCAATGTGTTTTCATTAGAATTAACTAAAATGTTCCAGATTTTCCGTTTATATTACCGATGGAAGATGTACACGTAAAACGGCTCTAATCCGGCTGAAACGTCGATATATGCAATAAAAACAGAACTTCTCCCCTTTTCAATATCTTACTCAGTATTTTAACGAGAAACAAATAGATGATTGAAAATGAAGTATTTAAGGTTGTTTTCTGATCAATTATGTGTTTGCATAATTTTTATCGTATATTTAATGAATTAATAACAATAAACTGAAAATTCACAAAATCGTGGAAAAACGGCAAATTTGTATTGGAAGCAAATAAACGAAATCAATGTGTTTTCATTAGAATTAACTAAAATGTTCCTGATTTTCCGTTTATATTACCGATGGAAGATGTACACGTAAAACGGCTCTAATCCGGCTGAAACGTCGATTTATGCAATAAAAACAGAACTTCTCCCCTTTTCAATATCTTACTCAGTATTTTAACGAGAAACAAATAGATGATTGAAAATGAAGTATTTAAGGTAATTTTCTGATCAATTATGCGTTTGCATAATTTTTATCGTATATTTAATGAATTAATAACAATAAAGTGAAAATTCACAAAAACGTGGAAAAACGGCAAAATATTGCCTAATTCGATGATATTTTGTTTAAATCACATAAAGGAAAAAGGGATGATAAAGGTCAAAATATTGCTAAATTCGATGATTTTTAGAACAAAAGAAAATGCAAGAAAACTTGCTTAAGGGGGCATATTACGGGTTTCGTAAAAATTGTTCAATTTGTTTATAAATTTATTTATGAAATGATTATAGAAAGAGCTGCAACTGGTCCAAGTTTCAGCATCACACCCTAAACAGAAAAGGAGAAAAAAAATACACAACGTATTATGCAACGAATTTTCAACATTTTCAAATAATTTCAGGGAACACATGTGTCAACAAAAATATTTCTATAACAATCAGATATTAAATTTCGCACATAATAAAGGATTCTATTGAGCAGTTTTATCAAAAAACGTGTTTAGTGCAATAATATAATTATTCAAAGTTACCCTTCCAAAAATATGCAATTTTTGATGTTTATAAATTTTTATAAAATCAACAAATGGACTTTGGACTAAAATGTTTCAATAGGATTGTAGAAGCACAAACTCTACATATAAGGTGTAATTTGCATGTAAATTGATTAATAAATGAAAGCTGAGAAACACCTTGAAGTTGTAAATTACTTACCTGAGTAAAATAAGATCAAAGTTCGGCCACCTGTAGTCGAGTGTGTCATCGACCGATTTCGTTCATAATTGGCACCCTTGCAGATAGGCATCCATTGAGCAAGGTGTGCAAGTTCCATGCACATCCCCTGATAACAAACGAAAAAAAAAAATTGAAAAAAAAAAAATATATATATACATATATATATCCTGCACATACATATTACCAGACTTCGACTTGTATGACTTACACCAGATGTAGACGGCACTGCCACACCAGCCACAGCAGTAGATGTAGATGGCACTGCCACACCAGATGTAGATGGCACTGCCACACCAGATGTATATGGCACTGCCACACCAGATGTAGACGGCACTGCCACACCAGTAGATGTAGATGGCACTGCCACACCAGATGTAGATGGCACTGTCGTGGCCGGTCCATACACATCGAGGGGTTGAGGATGTGTGAGGAGGGTCGAAGCGGGGTGTGGCTGCTGCGTCATGCCTCTCACAGGTGAGGCGGGGAGGGCTTCACTTGATAATAACCTCCCTTGTGCTACAGCGTCTCTCCTTTCCAGCCAACGACGGCGACCGCGTGTCAAATTGGCTACTCTTGCATTCAGACCCTTCCGTTTATAGGTCATTGTGCGCTAGACGCTACAAAAGCGAGATTCCAGGAGCAAAAATGGAGCGCGCATCAACACCCTCCACTCTCAACAGGACACAACATGTGACAGGTAGTCTCACCCACCTGCACTAGCAGACGGTTGCCATTGAGTGTATATTTGTTGTCATATATACAGAGTTATTTCCGACGTTATTACGAAAAAATTGACGTTTAGAACATATGACGCAATACTCTTGGCGCGCCACAGCCGCGGGGCACCGGATTCTGCACAATTACGCATGGAAATGTACCATAAATACTTTAATTTATATCATAACATTCTCGGGTTTGCGCCAAAGTGTTGCCAGAACGTTGTAGTATTTTTATAAATTTTTCAAAAAGATTCGATTTTTCCGAATTTTTGCGATGATAAGCCCCCTTAAAATGCAAAATTTGAAAATTCTGAGATTTGAAGGCCAAATCACATATCGTGAGAAAACATGAAGTAGTATAGAAATATTGGTAAAAACGATTATATATACGTGAAATCAAACTACATGAATAACGTAAAAAAAGTCACTATATTACCATATTTGAGGATTTTAACTTTAAATCATAGAGCGAGGTTTCGTATTATTTAGATCCAAGAAAAGACATATGACAATGTTGTTTCAAATACAAATGATAAAAATCAATGTGTTTTCATTAGAATTAACTAAAATGTTCCTGATTTTCCGTTTATATTACCGATGGAAGATGTACACGGAAAACCGCTCTAATCCAGCTGAAACGTCAATATATGCAATAAAAACAGAACTACTCCCCTTTCCAAGATCTTACTCAGTGTTTTAACGAGAAACAAATAGTTGATTGAAAATGAAGTGTTTAAGGTTAATTTCTAATCAATTATGCGTTTGCATCATTTTTATCATATATTTAATGAATTAATAGCAATAAACTGAAAGTTCAAAAAACGTGGAAAAACAGCAAAATATTGCCTAATTCGATGATATTTTGTTTATATCACATAAAGGAAAAGGGGATGATAAACGTCAAAATATTGCTGAATTCGATGATTTTTAGTACGAAACAAAATGCAAAAAAACTTGCTTAAAATGCAATTTTATACGAAAATCTGAGATTTGGAGGCCAAAGCACATATCGTGATACTACATGAAATAGTATCGAAATATTGGCAAAAATGAATATATTTACGTAATATCAAACTACATGAAAAACGTAAAAAAAGTCATTATTATACCAAATTTGAGGATTTTAACTTCGAATCATAGAGCGACGTTTCGTATTTTTTAGACCCTTGAAAAGACGTATAAAGATGTTGCTTCCAATACAAATGATAAAAATCAATGTGTTTTCATTAGAATTAACTAAAATGTTCCTGATTTTCCGTTTATATTACCGATGGAAGATGTACACGTAAAACGGCTCTAATCCGGCTGAAACGTCGATATATGCAATAAAAATAGAACTTCTCCCCTTTTCAATATCTTTCTCAGTATTTTATCGAGAAACAAATAGATGATTGAAAATGAAGTATTTAAGGTTATTTTCTGATCAATTATGTGTTTGCATAATTTTTATCGTATATTTAATGAATTAATAACAATAAACTGAAAATTCACAAAAACGTGGAAAAACGGCAAAATATTGCCTAATTCTATAATATTTTGTTTAAATCACATAAAGGAAAAGGGGATGATAAAGGTCAATATATTGCTAAACTCGATAATTTTTAGTACAAAAGAAAATGCAAGAAAACTTGCTTAAAAATGCAAAATTTGAAAATTCTGAGATTTGAAGGCCAAATCACATATCGTGAGAAAACATGAAGTAGTATCGAAATATTGGTAAAACGAATATATATACGTAAAAATCACACTACATGAATAACGTGAAAAAAGTCACTATATTACCATATTTGAGGATTTTAACTTCAAATCATAGAGCGAGGTTTCGTATTATTTAGATCCAAGAAAAGACATATGACAATGTTGTTTCAAATACAAATGATAAAAATCAATGTGTTTTCATTAGAATTAACTAAAATGTTCCTGATTTTCCGTTTATATTACCGATGGAAGATGTACACGTAAAACCGCTCTAATCCGGCTGAAACGTCGATATATGCAATAAAAACAGAACTTCTCCCCTTTCCAATATCTTACCCAGTATTTTAACGAGAAACAAATAGTTGATTGACAATTAAGTGTTTAGGGTTAATTTCTAATCAATTATGTGTTTGCATAATTTTTATCGTATTTTTAATGAATTAAGAGCAATAAACTGAAAGTTCACAAAAACGTGGAAAAACAGCAAAATATTGCCTAATTCGATGATATTTTGTTTATATCACATAAAGGAAAAGGGGATGATAAACGTCAAAATATTGCTGAATTCGATGATTTTTAGTACGAAGCAAAATGCAAGAAAACTTGCTTAAAATGCAATTTTATGCGCAAATCTGAGATTTGAAGGCCAAAGCACATATCGTGATACTACATGAAATAGTATCGAAATATTGGTAAAAATGAATATATATACGTAATATCAAACTACATGAAAAACGTGAAAAAAGTCATTATTATACCAAATTTGAGGATTTTAACTTCGGATCATAGAGCGACGTTTCGTATTTTTTAGACCCTAGAGAAGACGTATAAAGATGTTGCTTCCAATACAAATGATAAAAATCAATGTGTTTTCATTAGAATTAACTAAAATGTTCCTGATTTTCCGTTTATATTACCGATGGAAGATGTACACGTAAAACGGCTCTAATCCGGCTGAAACGTCGATGTATGCAATAAAAACAGAACTTCTCCCCTTTTCAATATCTTACTCAGTATTTTAACGAGAAACAAATAGATGATTGAAAATGAAGTATTTAAGGTAATTTTCTGATCAATTATGTGTTTGCATAATTTTTATCGTATATTTAATGAATTAATAACAATAAAGTGAAAATTCACAAAAACGTGGAAAAACGGCAAAATATTGCCTAATTCGATGATATTTTGTTTAAATCACATAAAGGAAAAAGGGATGATAAAGGTCAAAATATTGCTAAATTCGATGATTTTTAGTACAAAAGAAAATGCAAGAAAACTTGCTTAAAATGCAAAATTTGAAAATTCTGAGATTTGAAGGCCAAATCACATATCGTGAGAAAACATGAAGTTGTATAGAAATATTGGTAAAAACGAATTTAAAAAAAAAAAAAACGAATACGAATAAAAAACGAATACGTAAAATCAAACTACATGAATAACTTGAAAAAAGTCACTATATTACCATATTTGAGGATTTTAACTTCAAATCATTGAGCGAGGTTTCGTATTATTTAGATCCAAGAAAAGACATATGACAATGTTGTTTCAAATACAAATGATAAAAATCAATGTGTTTTCATTAGAATTAACTAAAATGTTCCTGATTTTCCGTTTATATTACCGATGGAAGATGTACACGTAAAACGGCTCTAATCCGGCTGAAACGTCGATATATGCAATAAAAACAGAACTTCTCCCCTTTTCAATATCTTACTCAGTATTTTAACGAGAAACAAATAGATGATTGAAAATGAAGTATTTAAGGTTATTTTCTAATCAATTATGTGTTTGCATAATTTTTATCGTATAATTAATGAATTAAGAGCAATAAACTGAAAGTTCACAAAAACGTGGAAAAACAGCAAAATTTTGCCTAATTCGATGATATTTTGTTTATATCACATAAAGGAAAAGGGGATGATAAACGTCAAAATATTGCTAAATTCGATGATTTTTAGTACGAAACAAAATGCAAGAAAACTTGCTTAAAAATGCAAAATTTGAAAATTCTGAGATTTGAAGGCCAAATCACATATCGTGAGAAAACTTGAAGTAGTATCGAAATATTGGTAAAAACGAATATATATACGGAAAATCAAACTACATGAATAACGTGAAAAAAGTCACTATATTACCATATTTGAGGATTTTAACTTCAAATCATAGAGCGAGGTTTCGTATTATTTAGATCCAAGAAAAGACATATGACAATGTTGTTTCTAATACAAATGATAAAAAATCAATGTGTTTTCATTAGAATTAACTAAAATGTTCCTGATTTTCCGTTTATATTACCGATGGAAGATGTACACGTAAAACCGCTCTAATCCGGCTGAAACGTCGATATATGCAATATAAACAGAACTTCTCCCCTTTCCAATATCTTACTCAGTATTTTAACGAGAAACAAATAGTTGATTGAAAATTAAGTTTTGAAGGTTAATTTCTAATCAATTATGTGTTTGCATAATTTTTATCGTTTTTTTAATGAATTAAGAGCAATAAACTGAAAGTTCACAAAATCGTGGAAAAACAGCAAAATATTGCCTAATTCAATGATATTTTGTTTATATTACATAAAGGAAAAGGGGATGATAAACGTCAAAATATTGCTGAATTCGATGATTTTTAGTACGAAACAAAATGCAAGAAAACTTGCTTAAAAATGCAAAATTTGAAAATTCTGAGATTTGAAGGCCAAATCACATATCGTGATACTACATGAAATAGTATCGAAATATTGGTAAAAATGAATATATATACGTAATATCAAACTACATGAAAAACGTGAAAAAAGTCATTATTATACCAAATTTGAGGATTTTAACTTCGAATCATAGAGCGACGTTTCGTATTTTTTAGACCCTTGAAAAGACGTATAAAGATGTTGCTTCCAATACAAATGATAAAAATCAATATGTTTTCATTAGAATTAACTAAAATGTTCCTGATTTTCCGTTTATATTACCGATGGAAGATGTACACGTAAAACGGCTCTAATCCGGCTGAAACGTCGATATATGCAATAAAAATAGAACTTCTCCCCTTTTCAATATCTTTCTCAGTATTTTATCGAGAAACAAATAGATGATTGAAAATTAAGTATTTAAGGTTATTTTCTGATCAATTATGTGTTTGCATAATTTTTATCGTATATTTAATGAATTAATAACAATAAACTGAAAATTCACAAAAACGTGGAAAAACGGCAAAATATTGCCTAATTCTATAATATTTTGTTTAAATCACATAAAGGAAAAGGGGATGATAAAGGTCAATATATTGCTAAACTCGATAATTTTTAGTACAAAAGAAAATGCAAGAAAACTTGCTTAAAAATGCAAAATTTGAAAATTCTGAGATTTGAAGGCCAAATCACATATCGTGAGAAAACATGAAGTAGTATCGAAATATTGGTAAAAACGAGTATATATACGTAAAAATCACACTACATGAATAACGTGAAAAAAGTCACTATATTACCATATTTGAGGATTTTAACTTCAAATCATAGAGCGAGGTTTCGTATTATTTAGATCCAAGAAAAGATATATGACAATGTTGTTTCAAATACAAATTATAAAAATCAATGTGTTTTCATTAGAATTAACTAAAATGTTCCTGATTTTCCGTTTATATTACCGATGGAAGATGTACACGTAAAACCGCTCTAATCCGGCTGAAACGTCGATATATGCAATAAAAACAGAACTTCTCCCCTTTCCAATATCTTACCCAGTATTTTAACGAGAAACAAATAGTTGATTGACAATTAAGTGTTTAGGGTTAATTTCTAATCAATCTAATCAATTGAGCCTCTGCGTCACTCTCAAGAGCCTCTGCATCCCTATCTTGTGCCTCTGCTTCCCTCACTTGAGCCTCTGCATCCCTCTCTTGAGCCTCTGCATCCCTCTCTTAAGCCTCTGCATCACTCTCTTAAGCCTCTGCATCACTCTCGTAAACCTCTCCGACTCTCTCTTGAGCCTCTGCATCCCTCTCTTAAGCCTCTGCATCACTCTGTTCAGCCTCTGCATCACTCTCTTGAGCCTCTCCTTCGCTCTCTTGAACCTCTGCATCCCTCTCTTTAGCCTCTGCATCATTCTCTTCAGCCTCTGCATCCCTCTCTTAAGCCTCTGCATCATTCTCTTCAGCCTCTGCATTCCTCTCTTAAGCCTCTGCATCACTCTCTTGATCCTCTTCATCCCTCTCCTAAGCCTCTGCATCACTCTCTTGAGCCCCTGCATCATTCTCTTGAGCCTCTGCCTTTCTCTCTTAAGCCTCTACATCATTCTCTTGTGCCTCTGCATCACTCTCTTGAACCTCTCCATCACTCTCTTAAGCCTCTGCATCTCTCTCTTCAGCCTCTGCATCCCTCTCTTGAGCCTCTACATCCCTCTCTTGAGACTCTACATCTCTCTCTTAAGCCTATGCATCACTCTGTTGAGCCTTTGCATCACTCTCTTGAGCCTCTGCATCCCTCTCTTAAGCCTCTGCAACACTCTCTTTAGCCTCTGCACCACACCCTTGAGCCTTTGCATCACTCTCTTGAGCCTCTGCTTCCCTCTCTTAAGCCTCTGCAACACTCTCTTCAGCCTCTACATCACTCTCTTAAGCCTCTGCATCCTTTTTTGTGGGCCTCTGCATCACTTTCTTAATCCTCTGCATCCCTTTCTTGAGCCTTTGCATTACTCTCTTGAACTCCTGCATCCCTCTCATGAGCCTCTGCATCCCTCTCCTGAGCCTTTGCATTACTCTCCTAAGCCTCTGCATCCCTCTTTTGTGCCTCTGCATCTTCACTTGAGCCTCTGCATCCCTCTCTTGAGCCCCTGCATCCCTTTCTTGAGCCTCTGCACCCCTCGCTTGAGCCTCTGCATCCCTCTCTTAAGCCTCTGCATCACTCTCGTAAGCCTCTGCATCACTCTCGTAAGCCTCTGCTTCACTCTCGTAAGCCTCTGAATCACTCTCTTGAGCCTCTGCATCCCTCTCTTGAACTCCTGCATCCCTCTCTTGAGCCTTTGCATCACTCTCTTAAGCCTCTGCATCCCTCTCTTGAGCCTTTGCATCACTCTCAAAAGCCTCTGCATTTCTCTCTTGTGCCTCTGCATCCCTCACTTGAGCCTCTGCTTCCCTCTCTTAAGCCTCTGCTTCACTCTCGTAAGCCTCTGAATCACTCTCTTGAGCCTCTGCATCCCTCTCTTGAACTCCTGCATCCCTCTCATGAGCCTCTGCATCCCTCTCTTGAGCCTTTGCATTACTCTCTTGAACTCCTGCATCCCTCTGATGAGCCTCTGCATCCCTCTCCTGAGCCTTTGCATTACTCTCCTAAGCCTCTGCATCCCTCTTTTGTGCCTCTGCATCCCTCACTTGAGCCTCTGCATCCCTCTCTTGAGCCCCTGCATCCCTTTCTTGAGCCTCTGCACTCCTCGCTTGAGCCTCTGCATCCCTCTCTTAAGCCTCTGCATCACTCTCTTAAGCCTCTGCTTCACTCTCGTAAGCCTCTGAATCCCTCTCTTGAGCCTCTGCATCCCTCTCTTGAACTCCTGCATCCCTCTCATGAGCCTCTGCATCCCTCTCTTGAGCCTTTGCATCACTCTCTTAAGCCTCTGCATCCCTCTCTTGAGCCTTTGCATCACTCTCATGAGCCTCTGCATTTCTCTCTTGTGCCTCTGCATCCCTCACTTGAGCCTCTGCTTCCCTCTCTTAAGCCTCTGCTTCACTCTCGTAAGCCTCTGAATCACTCTCTTGAGCCTCTGCATCCCTCTCTTGAACTCCTGCATCCCTCTCATGAGCCTCTGCATCCCTCTCTTGAGCCTTTGCATCACTCTCTTAAGCCTCTGCATCCCTCTCTTGAGCCTCTGCATCACTCTCAAGAGCCTCTGCATTCCTCTCTTGTGCCTCTGCATCCCTCACTTGAGCCTCTGCTTCCCTCTCTTGAGCCTCTGCATCCCTCTCTCAAGCCTCTGCATCACTCTCTTGAGCCTCTGCATTACTCCCTTGAGCCTCTGCATCCCTCTAGTAATCCACTGCCTCACTCTCTTAAGCCTCTGAATCACTCTCTTGAGCCTCTGCATCCCTCTCTTGAACTCCTGCATCCCTCTCATGAGCCTCTGCATCCCTCTCTTGAGCCTTTGCATCACTCTCTTAAGCCTCTGCATCCCTCTCTTGAGCCTCTGCATCACTCTCAACAGCCTCTGCATTCCTCTCTTGTGCCTCTGCATCCCTCACTTGAGCCTCTGCTTCCCTCTCTTGAGCCTCTGCATCCCTCTCTCAAGCCTCTGCCTCACTCTCTTGAGCCTCTGCATTACTCCCTTGAGCCTCTGCATCCCTCTCCTAATCCTCTGCCTCACTCTCTTAAGCCTCTGAATCACTCTCTTGAGGACTCTGCATAACTCTCTCGAGTCTCTGCAAAACTCTCATGATTCTCTGCATCACTCTCGTAAGCCTCTGAATCACTCACTTTAACCTCTGCATCACTCTCTTAAGCCTCTGCTTCCCTCTCTTGATCCTCTGCATCACTCTCTTGAGCTTCTGCATCACTTTCTTAAGCCGTCTTCATCCCTCTCTTCGTCTTCTGCATCACTCTCTTGAGCCTCTGTATCATTCTCTTGAGCCTCTGCATCCCTCTCTTAAGCCGCTACATCATTCTCTTGAGCCTCTGCATCACTCTCTTGAGCCTCTGCATCACTCTCTTAAGCCTCTGCATCACTCTCTTGAGCCTCTGTATCCATTTCTTAAGCCTCTGCATAACTCTTTTAAACCTCTGCATTACTCTCTTTAGCCTCTGCATCACTCTCTTCAGCCTCCGCAACCCTCTCTTCAGCCTCTGCATCATTCTCCAAAGCCTCTGCATCACTCTCCTGAGCCTCTGCATCACTCTCTTAAGCCTCTGCATCACTCTCTTGAGCCTCTGTATCCATTTCTTAAGCCTCTGCATCACTCTCCCAAACCTCTGCATCACTCTCTTTAGCCTCTGCATCACTCTCTTCAGAAACCGCAACCCTCTCTTGAGCCTCTGCATCATCCTCCTAAGGCTCATCATCACTCACTTTAGCCTCTGCATCATACTCTTCAGCCTCTGCATCCCTCTCTTGAGCCTCTGCATCATTCTCCTAAGCCTCTTCATCACTCTCTTGAGCCTCTGCATCACATTTTGGAGCCTCTGCATCCCTCTCTTAAGCGTCTGCATCACTCTCTTAAGCCTCTGCATCACTTTCTTTAGCCTCTGCATCACTCTCTTGAGCCTCTGCATCACTCTCTTGGGCCTCTGCATCACTCTCTTGAGCCTCTGCATCCCTCTCTTGAGCCTCTGCATCATTTTCCTAAGCCTCTCAATCCCTCACTTGAGCCTCTGCATCCCTCTCATGAGCCTCTGCATCCCTCTCTTGAGCCTTTGCATCACTCTCTTAAGCCTCTGCATCCCTGTCGTGAGCCTCTGCATCATTCTTTTGAGTCTCTGCATCCCTCTCTTAAGCCTCTGCATCCCCTGTCTTGAGCCTCTGCATCACTCTCTGAGTCTCTACATCCCTCTCTTAAGCCTCTGCATCATTCTCTTCAGCCTGAGCCAAATTCTGGCTCTCTGCACGTATTCGCTGTTTGAAATTACGACATTTTAGAATGAAAATATGACAATTATTGAAAGCGGCAATAGATCACATTTTGCCAAAACCCTCCATGCAGTTTTCAATATATTCCAAATATCCCAAATTCGACGCTTGAGCCATATTTTGGAGCCAAATTCGGGCTCTCTGCACGTAATAGCAGTTTGAAATTATTTCATTTTCTACCGAAAATATGCCAATTACTGAGTGCGGCGATGGATCCCATTTTGCATGAAGCAGCCCCTGAAGTTTTCAAAATATCCCAAACATCCCAAATTCTACGCTTGAGCCATATTTTGGAGCCAAATTCTCGCTCTCTGCACGTATTCGCAGTTTGAAATTACGTCATTTTATACCGAAAATATGCCAATTACTGATTGCGACGATTGGTCACATTTTGCTCAAACCCCCCTGCAGTTTTCAATATATCCCAAACATCCCAAATTCGACCAATGAGAATTATTTTGGAGCTAAATGCTGGCTGTCTGAACGTATTCGCAGTAAAATGTGATCCATCGCTGCTCTCAGTAGGTGGCATATTTTCGGTAAAAAAATTCGTAATTTCAAACTGCAAATACGTGCAGAGAGCCAGAATTTGGCTCCAAAATACGGCTCAAGGGTCGAATTTGGAATGTTTGGGATAATTTCATAACTGCAGAGAGGGTTTCGTCAAAATGTGATCTATCGCTGCTTTCAGTAATTGGCATATTTTCGGTATAAAAAGTCGAAATTTCAAACAACGAATACATGCAGAAAGCCAAAATTTGGCTCCAAAATATGGCTCAAGGGTCAAACTTGGAATGTTTGGGATATTTTGAAAACTGCAGGGATGGCTTGTGAATAATGTGATCCATCGCTGCACTCTGTAATTGGCATATTTTCGGTATAAAATGTCATAATTTCAAACTACTAATACGTGCAGAGAGCCCGAATTTTGCTCCAAATTATGGCTCAAGCGTCGAATTTGGGATGTTTGGGATATATTTAAAACTGCAAAGAGGGTTTGGGCAAAATGTGATCCATTGCCGCTTTCAGTAATTGTCATGTTTTCGTTATAAAATGTCGCAATTTCAAACAGCGAATACGTGCAGAGAGGCAGAATTTTGCTCCAAAATATAGCTCATGGGTCGAATTTGGGATGTTTGGGATATTTTGCAAACTGCCGGGAGGTTTGGGCAAAATGTGACCCATCGCTGCTTTCAGTAATTGGCTTATTTTCAAGCGTCAAATTTGGGATGTTTGGGATAAAAAGTCATAATTTCGAACTGCGAATACATGCAGAGAGCCAGAATTTAGCTCCAAAATAATTCTCAAGGGTCGAATTTGGGATGATTGGGATATTTTGAAAACTACATTGATGGTTTGGGCAAAATGTGATCCATCGCCGCTCTCAGTAATTGCCATATTTTCCCTATAAAAACTCGTAATTTCAAACTGCGAATACGTGCAGAGAGCCAGAATTTGGCTCCAAAATATAGGTCATGGGTCGAATTTGGGATGTTTGGAATATTATGAAAATTGCAGGGGAGTTTGGGCAAAGTGTGACCCATCGTCGCAATCAGTAATTGGCATATTTTCGGTAGAAAATGAAATAATTTCAAACTGCGAATACGTGCAGAGAGCCCGAATTTGGCTCCAAAATATGGCTCAAGCGTCGAATTTCGAATGTTTGGGATATTTTGAAAACTGCAGGGAGGCTTTGGGCAAAATGTGATCCATCGCCGTTTTCAGTAATTGTCATGTTTTCGGTATAAAAAGTCGTAATTTCAAACTGCGAATACTCGCAGAAAGCCTGATTTTGGCTCCAAAATATGGCTCAAAGGTCGAATTTGGGATGTTTGGGATATTTTGCAAACTGCCAGGGAGTTTGAGCAAAATGAGACCCATCGCTGTTTTCAGTAGTTGGCATATTTTCAAGCGTCAAATTTGGGAAGTTTGGGATAAAGAGTCGTAATTTCAAACTGCGAATACGTGCAGAGAGCCAGAATTTAGCTCCAAAATAATTCTCAAGGTTCAAATTTAGGATGTTTGGAATATTTTGAAAATTGCAGGGAAGGTTGGGGGCAAAATTTGATCCATCGCCGCTCTCAGTAATTGGCATATTTTCGGTATAAAAAGTAGTAAACTGAAACTGCGAATACGTGCAGAGAGCCAGAATTTGACTCCAAAACATGACTCAAGGGTCGAATTTGGGATGTTTGGGATAATTTGATAACTGCAAAGAGGGTTTCGTCAAAATGTGATCCATCGCTGCTTTCAGTAATTGGCATATTTTCGGTATAAAAAGTCGTAATTTCAAACAACGAATACATGCAGAAAGCCAAAATTTGGCTCCAAAATATGGCTCAAGGGTCAAACTTGGGATGTTTGGGATATTTTGAAAACAGCAGGGATGGCTTGGGCAAAATGTGATCCATCGCTGCACTCAGTAATTGGCATATTTTCGGTATAAAATGTCATAATTTCAAACTGCTAATACGCGCAGAGAGCCCGAATTTTCCTCCAAATTATGACTCAAGCGTCGAATTTGGGATGTTTGGGATATATTTAAAACTGCAGGGAGGGTTTGGGCAAAATGTGATCCATTGCCGCTTTCAGGAATTGTCATGTTTTCGTTATAAAATGTCATAATTTATAACAGCGTATACGTGCAGAGTGCCATAATTTGGCTCCAAAATATAGCTCATGGGTCGAATTTGGGATGTTTGGGATATTTTGCAAACTGCCGGGGGGTTTGGGCAAAATGTGACCCATCGCTGCTTTCAGTAATTAGCTAATTTTCAAGCGTCATATTTGGGATGTTTGGGATAAAAATTCATAATTTCAAACTGCAAATACATGCAGAGAGCCAGAATTTAGCTCAAAAATAATTCTCAAGGGTCGAATTTGGGATGTTTGGGATATTTTGAAAACTACAGGGAAGGTTTGGGCAAAATGTGATCCATCGCCGCTCTCAGTAATTTGCATATTTTCGGTATAAAACTTGTAATTTCAAACTGCGAATACGTGCAGAGAGCTACAATTTGGCTCCAAAATATGGCTCAAGCGTTGAATTTGGGATGTTTGGGATATAAACGGAAAATCAGGAATATTTTAGTTAATTCTAATGAAAACACATTGATTTTTATCATTTGTATTTGAAACAACATTGTCATATGTCTTTTCATGGATCTAAATAATACGAAACCTCGCTCTATGATTTGAAGTTAAAATCCTCAAATATGGTAATATAGTGACTTTTTTCACGTTATTCATGTAGTTTGATTTTACGTATATATATTCGTTTTTACCAATATTTGTATACTACTTCATGTTTTCTCACGATATGTGATTTGGCCTTCAAATCTCAGAATTTTCAAATTTTGCATTTTTAAGCAAGTTTTCTTGCATTTTGTTTCGTACTAAAAATCATCGAATTTAGCAATATTTTGACGTTTATCATCCCCTTTTCCTTTATGTGATATAAAGAAAATATCATCGAATTAGGCAATATTTCGCTGTTTTTCCCCTTTTTGTGAACTTTCAGTTTATTGCTCTTAATTCATTAAATATACGATAAAAATTATGCAAACACATAATTGATGAGAAAATAACCTTAAATACTTCATTTTCAATCATCTATTTGTTTCTCGTTAAAATACTGAGTAAGATATTGAAAAGGGGAGAAGTTCTGTTTTTATTGCATATATCGACGTTTGAGCCGGATTAGAGCCGTTTTACGTGTACATCTTCCATCGGTAATATAAACGGAAAATCAGGAACATTTTAGTTAATTCTAATGAAAACACATTGATTTTTATCATTTGTATTTGAAACAACATTGTCATATGTCTTTTCTTGGATCTAAATAATACGAAACCCTCTTATGTGCGAATATGTAAATAATACGTAAATAAATAATAATACGTAATAAATAATACGTAATAATACTTATATGTAAATAATACGAAACCCATCCCTCTTATGTGCCTCTGCATCCCTCACTTGAGCCTCTGCATCCCTCTCCGGAGCCTCTGCATCCCTCTCTTGGGCCTCTGCATCCGTCTCTTGAGCCTCTGCATCCCTCTCTTAAGCCTCTGCATCACTCTCTTAAGCCTCTCCATCACTCTCTTAACCCTCTGAATCACTCTCTTGAGCATCTGCATCACTCTCTTGAGCCCCTGCATCCATCTCTCAAGCATCTGCATCACTCTCCTGAGCCTCTGCGTCACCCTTTTAAGCCTCTGCATTACTCTCTTGAGCCTCTGCACTCCTCTCCTAAGCCTCTGCCTCACTCTCTTAAGCCTCTGCATCACTCTATTGAGCCTCTGCATCCCTCTCTTGAGCCTCTGCATCACTGTCTTCAGCCTCCTCATCCCTCTCTTGAGCCTCTGCAACACGCTCTTCAGCCTCTGCATCACTCTCTTAAGCCTCCGAATCCCTCCCTTGAGTCCTCTGCACAACTCTCTCGAGCCTCTGCAAAACTCTCTTGATCCTCTGCATCACTCTCTTGAGCCTCTGCATCACTCTCTTGATCGTCTGCATCACTCTCTTGAACCTCTGCATCTCTCTCTTGAGCCTCTCTATCACTCTCTTGAGCCTCTCTATCACTCTCTTGAGCCTCTGCATCCCTCTATTGAACTCCTGCATCCCTCTCATGAGACTCTACATCCCTCACTTGAGCCTTTGCATGACTCTCTTAAGCCGCTGCATCCCTCTCTTGAGCCTCTGCATTACTCTCAAGAGCCTCTGCATCCCTCTCTTCTGCCTCTGCATCCCTCACTTGAGCCTCTGCATCCCTCTCTAGAGCCCCTGCATCCCTCAGTTGAGCCTCTGCATCCCTCTCTTGAGCCTCTGCATCCCTCTCTTAAACCTCTGAATCACTCTCTTAACCCTCTGCATCACTCTCGTAAGCCTCTGAATCACTCTCTTGAGCCTCTGCATCCTTTTCTTGAGCCTCTGCATCACATTCTTGAGCCTCTGCATCACTCTTATGAGCCTCTACATCCCTCTCTTGAGCCTCTGCATCCCTCTCTTAAGCCTCTGCATCACTCTCTTGAGCCTCTGCATCACTCTCTTGAGCCTCTGCATCACTCTCTTGAGCCTCTGCAACCCTCTCTTAAGCCTCTGCATCCCTCTCTTAAGCCTCTGCAAGACTCTCTTCAGCCTCTGCAAGACTCTCTTCAGCCTCTGCATCGCTCTCTTAAGCCTCTTCATCCCTCTCTTGATCATCTGCATCACACTCGTAAGCCTCTGCATCACCCTCTTGAGCCTCTGCATAACTCTCTTGAGCCTCTGCATCACTCTCTTGAGCCTCTGCATCCCTCTCTTGAGCATCTGCAACACTCTCTTCAGGCTCTGCATCACTCTCTTAAGCCTCTAAATCCCTCTCATGAGGCCTCTGAATCACTGTCTCGAGCCTCTGCATCATGCTCTTGATCCTGTGCATCTCTCTCTTGAGCCTCTGCTTCGCTCTCTTGAGCCTCTGTGTCACTCTCTAGAGCCTTTGCATCACTCCCGTCAGCCTCTGCATCACTCTCTTAAGCCTCTGCTTCCCTCTCTCGATCCTCTGCTTCACTCTCTTGAGCTTCTGCACCACTCTCTTGATCCTCTGCATCACTCTCTTGAGCCTCTGCATCCCTCAGTTGAGCCTCTGCATTCCTCTCTTGAACCTCTGCATCCCTCTCTTAAACTTCTGCATCACTCTCTTAAGCCTCTGGTTCACTCTCGTAACCCTCTGAATCACTCTTTTGAGCCTCTGCATCCCTCTCTTGAGCCTCTGCATCACTCTCTTCAGCCTCTGCATCCCTCTCTTGAGCATCTGCATCACTCTCTTGAGCCTCTGCATCACTCTCATGAGCCTCTACATCCCTCTCTTGAGCCCCTGCATCCCTCTCTTAAGCCTCTGCATCACTCTCTTGAGCCTCTGCATCACTCTCTTGAGCCTCTGCATCACTCTCTTGAGCCTCTGCATCCCTCTCTTAAGCCTCTGCAACACTCTCTTCAGCCTCTGCATCACTCTCTTAAGCATCTGCATCCATCTCTTGATCATCTGCATCACTCTCGTAAGTGACTTTTTGACTTTTGAAAAGTGACTTTTTCACGTTATTCATGTAGTTTGATTTTCCGTATATATATTCGTTTTTACCAATATTTCGATACTACTTCATGTTTTCTCACGATATGTGATTTGGCCTTCAAATCTCAGAATTTTCAAATTTTGCATTTCTAAGCAAGTTTTCTTGCATTTTCTTTTGTACTAAAAATCATCGAATTTAGCAATATTTTGACCTTTATCATCCCCTTTTCCTTTATGTGATTTAAACAAAATATCATCGAATTAGGCAATATTTTGCCATTTTTTTCCACGTTTTTGTGAATTTTCAGTTTATTGTTATTAATTCATTAAATATACGATAAAAATTATGCAAACACATAATTGATCAGAAAAATCCTTAAATACTTCATTTTCAATCATCTATTTGTTTCTCGTTAAAATACTGAGTAAGATATTGAAAAGGGGAGAAGTTCTGTTTTTATTGCATATATCGACGTTTCAGCCGGATTAGAGCCGTTTTACGTGTACATCTTCCATCGGTAATATAAAAGGAAAATCAGGAACATATTTTTGTTAATTCTAATGAAAACACATTGATTTTTATCATTTGTATTTGAAACAACATTGTCATATGTCTTTTCTTGGATCTAAATAATACGAAACCTCGCTCTATGATTTGAAGTTAAAATCCTCAAATATGGTAATATAGTGACTTTTTTCACGTTATTCATGTAGTTTATGTAAAATGTAAAATTTAGTACGAAATAAAATATCATCGAATTAGGCAATATTTTGCCGTTTTTCCACGTTTTTGTGAATTTTCAGTTTATTGTTATTAATTCATTAAATATACGATAAAAATTAAGCAAACACATAATTGATGAGAAAATAACCTTAAATACTTAATTTTCAATCATCTATTTGTTTCTCGTTAAAATACTGAGTAAGATATTGAAAAGGGGAGAAGTTCTGTTTTTATTGCATATATCGACGTTTGAGCCGGATTAGAGCCGTTTTACGTGTACATCTTCCATCGGTAATATAAACGGAAAATCAGGAACATTTTAGTTAATTCTAATGAAAACACATTGATTTTTATCATTTGTATTTGAAACAACATTGTCATATGTCTTTTCTTGGATCTAAATAATACGAAACCCTCTTATGTGCGAATATGTAAATAATACGTAAATAAATAATAATACGTAATAAATAATACGTAATAATACTTATATGTAAATAATACGAAACCTATCCCTCTTATGTGCCTCTGCATCCCTCACTTGAGCCTCTGCATCCCTCTCCGGAGCCTCTGCATCCCTCTCTTGGGCCTCTGCATCCGTCTCTTGAGCCTCTGCATCCCTCTCTTAAGCCTCTGCATCACTCTCTTAAGCCTCTCCATCACTCTCTTAAAACTCTCAATCACTCTCTTGAGCATCTGCATCACTCTCTTGAGCCCCTGCATCCATCTCTCAAGCATCTGCATCACTCTCCTGAGCCTCTGCGTCACCCTTTTAAGCCTCTGCATTACTCTCTTGAGCCTCTGCACTCCTCTCCTAAGCCTCTGCCTCACTCTCTTAAGCCTCTGCATCACTCTATTGAGCCTCTGCATCCCTCTCTTGAGCCTCTGCATCACTGTCTTCAGCCTCCTCATCCCTCTCTTGAGCCTCTGCAACACGCTCTTCAGCCTCTGCATCACTCTCTTAAGCCTCCGAATCCCTCCCTTGAGTCCTCTGCACAACTCTCTCGAGCCTCTGCAAAACTCTCTTGATCCTCTGCATCACTCTCTTGAGCCTCTGCATCACTCTCTTGATCGTCTGCATCACTCTCTTGAACCTCTGCATCTCTCTCTTGAGCCTCTCTATCACTCTCTTGAGCCTCTGCATCCCTCTATTGAACTCCTGCATCCCTCTCATGAGACTCTACATCCCTCTCTTGAGCCTTTGCATGACTCTCTTAAGCCGCTGCATCCCTCTCTTGAGCCTCTGCATTACTCTCAAGAGCCTCTGCATCCCTCTCTTCTGCCTCTGCATCCCTCACTTGAGCCTCTGCATCCCTCTCTAGAGCCCCTGCATCCCTCAGTTGAGCCTCTGCATCCCTCTCTTGAGCCTCTGCATCCCTCTCTTAAACCTCTGAATCACTCTCTTAACCCTCTGCATCACTCTCGTAAGCCTCTGAATCACTCTCTTGAGCCTCTGCATCCTTTTCTTGAGCCTCTGCATCACATTCTTGAGCCTCTGCATCACTCCCATGAGCCTCTACATCCCTCTCTTGAGCCTCTGCATCCCTCTCTTAAGCCTCTGCATCACTCTCTTGAGCCTCTGCATCACTCTCTTGAGCCTCTGCATCACTCTCTTGAGCCTCTGCAACCCTCTCTTAAGCCTCTGCATCCCTCTCTTAAGCCTCTGCAAGACTCTCTTCAGCCTCTGCAAGACTCTCTTCAGCCTCTGCATCGCTCTCTTAAGCCTCTTCATCCCTCTCTTGATCATCTGCATCACTCTCGTAAGCCTCTGCATCACCCTCTTGAGCCTCTGCATAACTCTCTTGAGCCTCTGCATCACTCTCTTGAGCCTCTGCATCCCTCTCTTGAGCCTCTGCAACACTCTCTTCAGGCTCTGCATCACTCTCTTAAGCCTCTAAATCCCTCTCATGAGGCCTCTGAATCACTGTCTCGAGCCTCTGCATCACGCTCTTGATCCTGTTCATCTCTCTCTTGAGCCTCTGCTTCGCTCTCTTGAGCCTCTGTGTCACTCTCTAGAGCCTTTGCATCACTCCCGTCAGCCTCTGCATCACTCTCTTAAGCCTCTGCTTCCCTCTCTCGATCCTCTGCTTCGCTCTCTTGAGCCTCTGTGTCACTCTCTAGAGCCTTTGCATCACTCCCGTCAGCCTCTGCATCACTCCCGTCAGCCTCTGCATCACTCTCTTAAGCCTCTGCTTCCCTCTCTCGATCCTCTGCTTCACTCTCTTGAGCTTTTGCACCACTCTCTTGATCCTCTGCATCACTCTCTTGAGCCTCTGCATCCCTCAGTTGAGCCTCTGCATTCCTCTCTTGAACCTCTGCATCCCTCTCTTAAACTTCTGCATCACTCTCTTAAGCCTCTGCATCACTCTCGTAACCCTCTGAATCACTCTTTTGAGCCTCTGCATCCCTCTCTTGAGCCTCTGCATTACTCTCTTCAGCCTCTGCATCCCTTTCTTGAGCATCTGCATCACTCTCTTGAGCCTCTGCATCACTCTCATGAGCCTCTACATCCCTCTCTTGAGCCCCTGCATCCCTCTCTTAAGCCTCTGCATCACTCTCTTGAGCCTCTGCATCACTCTCTTGAGCCTCTGCATCACTCTCTTGAGCCTCTGCATCCCTCTCTTAAGCCTCTGCAACACTCTCTTCAGCCTCTGCATCACTCTCTTAAGCCTCTGCATCCATCTCTTGATCATCTGCATCACTCTCGTAAGTGACTTTTTGACTTTTGAAAAGTGACTTTTTTCACGTTATTCATGTAGTTTGATTTTCCGTATATATATTCGTTTTTACCAATATTTCGATACTACTTCATGTTTTCTCACGATATGTGATTTGGCCTTCAAATCTCAGAATTTTCAAATTTTGCATTTCTAAGCAAGTTTTCTTGCATTTTCTTTTGTACTAAAAATCATCGAATTTAGCAATATTTTGATCTTTATCATCCCCTTTTCCTTTATGTAATTTAAACAAAATATCATCGAATTAGGCAATATTTTGCCGTTTTTCCACGTTTTTGTGAATTTTCAGTTTATTGTTATTAATTCATTAAATATACGATAAAAATTATGCAAACACATAATTGATCAGAAAAATCCTTAAATACTTCATTTTCAATCATCTATTTGTTTCTCGTTAAAATACTGAGTAAGATATTGAAAAGGGGAGAAGTTCTGTTTTTATTGCATATATCGACGTTTCAGCCGGATTAGAGCCGTTTTACGTGTACATCTTCCATCGGTAATATAAAAGGAAAATCAGGAACGTTTTATTTAATTCTAATGAAAACACATTGATTTTTTTCATTTGTATTGGAAGCAACATCTTTATACGTCTTTTCTAGGGTCTAAAAAATACGAAACGTCGCTCTATGATTCGAAGTTAAAATCCTGAAATTTGGTATAATAATGACTTTTTTCACGTTTTTCATGTAGTTTTATATTACGTATATATATTCATTTTTACCAATATTTCGATACTATTTCTTGTAGTATCACGATATGTGCTTTGGCCTTCAAATCTCAGATTTTCGCATAAAATTGCATTTTAAGCAAGTTTTCTTGCATTTAGTTTCGTACTAAAAATCATCGAATTCAGCAATATTTTGACGTTTATCATCCCCTTTTCCTTTATGTGATATAAACAAAATATCATCGAATTAGGCAATATTTTGCTGTTTTTCCACGTTTTTGTGAACTTTCAGTTTACTGCTCTTAATTCATTAAAAATACGATAAAAAATATGCAAACACATAATTGATTAGAAATTAACCTTAAACACTTAATTTTCAATCAACTATTTGTTTCTCGTTAAAATACTGAGTAAGATATTGGAAAGGGGAGAAGTTCTGTTTTTTTTGCATATATCGACGTTTCAGCTGGATTAGAGCGGTTTTACGTGTACATCTTCCATCGGTAATATAAACGGAAAATCAGGAACATTTTAGTTAATTTTAATGAAAACACATTGATTTTTATCATTTGTATTTCAAACAACATTGTCATATGTCTTTTCTTGGATCTAAATAATACGAAACCTCGCTCTATGATTTGAAGTTAAAATCCTCAAATATGGTAATATAGTGACTTTTTTCACGTTATTCATGTAGTTTGATTTTACGTATATATATTCGTTTTTACCAATATTTCGATACTACTTCATGTTTTCTCACGATATGTGATTTGGCCTTCAAATCTCAGAATTTCGCAAATTTTGCATTTTTAAGCAAGTTTTCTTGCATTTTGTTTTGTACTAAAAATCATCGAATTTATCAATATTTTGACCTTTATCATCCCCTTTTCCTGTATGTGACCTAAACAAAATATCATCGAATTAGGCCGTTTTTCCACGTTTTTTTTAATTTTCAGTTTATTGTTATTAATTCATTAAATATACGATAAAAATTATGCAAACACATAATTGATCAGAAAATAACCTTAAATACTTCATTTTCAATCATCTATTTGTTTCTCGTTAAAATACTGAGTAAGATATTGAAAAGGGGAGAAGATCTGTTTTTATTGCATATATCGACGTTTCAGTCGAAGTAGAACGGTTTTACGTGTACATCTTCCATCGTTAATATAAACCGAAAATCAGGAACATTTTAGTTAATTTTAATGAAAACACATTGATTTTAATCATTTGTATTGGAAGCAACATCTTTATTCGTCTTTTCTATGGTCTAAAAAATACGAAACGTCGCTCTATGATTCGAAGGTAAAATCCTCAAATTTGGTATAATAATGACTTTTTCACAAAACTTTTTATTCACAAAAATTAAATTGTGAATTTTTCACAGCTGACTAACTCCCAGGTACCTATTTTACCCCTGTTACCTAGAAGTACAATAGGTACTTGGGAGTTAGTCAGCTGTCACGGGCTGCTTCCTGGGGGTGGAGGCCTGGTCGAGGACCGGGCCGCGGGGACACTAAAAAGCCCCGAAATCATCTCAAGATAACCTGAAGAAGATACCCGATACTATGTGAATTACTAAGAGCGGCGATAGGTCACATTTTGCCCATACCCCTTCCTTGTAGTTTTCAAAATATTCCAATCATCCCAAATTCGACCATTGAGAATTATTTTGGAGCCAAATTCTGGCTCTCTGCAAGTATTCGCAGTTTGAAATTACGACTTTTTATCCTAAATATCCCATATTTGTCGCTTGAAAATATGCCAATTACTGAAAGAAGCGTTGGGTCACATTTTGCCCGAACCCCCCTGCAGTTTGCAAAATATCCCAAACATGCCAAATTCGGCCTTTGAGCCATATTTTGGAGCCAAATTCTTCCTTTCTGCGCTTATTCGCTGTTTGAAATTACGATTTTTTATACCGAAAATATGCCAATTACTGAAAGCGGCGATGGATCACATTTTGCCCGAATCCTCCCTGCAGTTTTCAAAATATCCCAAACATCCCAAATTTAACGCTTTCAATTTGGGATGTTTGGCATATTTTCAGTATAAAAGTCATAATTTCAAACTGCGAATACGTGCAGTGAGCCAGAATTTGGCTCCAAAATCCAAAATCCAAGGGTCGAATTTAGGATGTTTGGGATATTTGAAAACTGCAAGGGGGTTTTGGCAAAATGTGACGCATCGCTGCTTACAGTAATTGGCATATTTTCAGTATAAAAAGTCGTAATTTCAAACTGCGAATACGTGCAGAGAGCCAGAATTTGACTCCAAAATAAGGCTCCAGGGACGAATTTGGGATGTTTGGGATATTTTGAAACGTGCAGGTGGGGGGCGGGTTGGACAAAATGTGACCCATCGCCGCTCTCAGTAATTGGCATATTTTCGTTATAAAAAGTCGAAATTTCAAACAGTGAATACGTGCAGAGAGCTCGAATTTGGCTTCAAAATATGGCTCAAGTGTAGTATTTGGGATGTTTTGGATATTTTGCAAACTGCCGGGGGGTTTGGGCAAAATGTGACCCATCGCTGCTCTCAGTAATTGGCTTATTTTCAAGCGTCAAATTTGGGAAGTTTGGGATAAAAAGTCATAATTTCAAACTGCGAATACGTGCAGAGAGCCAGTATTTAGCTCCAAAATAGTTCTCAAGGTTCAAATTTAGGATGTTTGGGATATTTTGAAAATTGCTGGTAAGGTTTGGGGCAAAATTTGATCCATCGCCGCTTTCGGTAATTGGCATATTTTCGGTATGAAAAGTCGTAATTTCAAATTGCGAATACATGCAGAATGCCAAAATTTGGCTCCTAAATAGGGCTCAAGCGTTGAATTGGGGATATTTGGGATATTTTGAAAACTGAAGGGAGGGCCTGGGCAAAATGTGGTCCATCGCCGCACTCAGTAATTGGCATATTTTCGGTATAAAATGAAATAATTTCAAACTGCGAACACGTGCAGAGACCACGAGTTTGGCTCCAAAATATGGCTCAAGCGTCGAATTTGGGATGTTTGGGATATTTTGAAAACTGCAGAAAGGGTTTGGGCAAAATGTGATCCATCGCCGCTTTCAGTAATTGTCATGTTTTCGGTATAAAAAGTCGTAATTTCAAACAGCGAATACGATCAGAGAGCCAGAATTTAGCTCCAAAATAATTCTCAAGGGTCAAATTTGGGATGTTTGGGATATTTCGAAAACTACAGGGAAGGTTTGGGCAAAATGTGATCCATCGCCGCTCTCAGTAATTGGAAAATTTTCGGTATAAAAAGTCGTAATTTCAAACTGCGAATACGTGCAGAGAGCCAGAATTTGGCTCCAAATTATGGCTAAAGCATTTAATTTGGGATGTTTGGGATATTTTGAAAACTGCAGGGAGGGTTCGGGCAAAATGTGATCCATCGCCGCTTTTAGTAATTGACATATTTTCGGTATAAAAAATCGTAATTTCAAACAGCGAATAAGCGCAAAAAGCCAGAATTTGGCTCCAAAATATGGCTCAAAGGTCGAATTTGGCATGTTTGGGATATTTTGCAAACTGCAGGGGGGTTTGGGCAAAGTGTGACCCTTCGCTTCTTTCAGTAATTGGCATATTTTCAAGCGACAAATTTGGGATATTTAGGATAAAAAGTCGTAATTTCAAACTGCGAATACTTGCAGAGAGCCAGAATTTGGCTCCAAAATAATTCTCAATGGTCGAATTAGGGATGCTTGGGATATTTTGAAAACTGCAGGAAGGGTTTGGGAAAAATGTGACCCATCGCCGCTCTCAGTAATTGACATATCTTCGGTGTATAAATTCGTAATTTCAAACTGCGAATATGTGCAGAGAGCCAGAATTTGGTTCCAAAATATGGCTCATGGGTCGAATTAGGGATGCTTGAGATATTTTGAAAACTGCAGGAAGGGTTTGGGAAAAATGTGACCCATCGCCGCTCTCAGTAATTGACATATCTTCGGTGTTTAAATTCGTAATTTCAAACTGCGAATATGTGCAGAGAGCCAGAATTTGGCTCCAAAATATTGCTCAAGCGTCGAATTTGGGATATTTGGGATATTTTGAAAACTGCAGGGACGACTTTATGCAAAATGTGATCCATCGTCGCACTCAGTAATTGTTATATATTCGGTATAAAATATCGTAATTTCAAACTGCGAATACGTTCAGAGCGCCAGCATTTAGCTCCAAAATAATTCTCATTGGTCGAATTTGGGATGTTTCGGATATATTGAAAACTGTAGGGGGGTTTGAGCAAAATGTGACCAATCGTCGCAATCAGTAATTGGCATATTTTCGGTATAAAATGACGTAATTTCAAACTGCGAATACGTGCAGAGAGCGAGAATTTGGCTCCAAAATATGGCTCAAGCGTAGAATTTGGGATGTTTGGGATATTTTGAAAACTTCAGGGGCGGCTTTATGCAAAATGGGATCCATCGCCGCACTCAGTAATTGGCATATTTTCGGTAGAAAATGAAATAATTTCAAACTGCTAATACGTGCAGAGAGCCCGAATTTGGCTCCAAAATTTGGCTCAAGCGTCAAATTTGGATATTTTGGATATATTGAAAAGTGCAGGGAGGGTTTTGGCAAAAGGTGATCCATTGCCGCTTTCAGTAATTGTCATGTTTTCATTATAAAATGTCGTTATTTCAAACAGCGAATACGTGCAGAGAGCCAGAATTTGGCTCAGGCTGAAGAGAATGATGCAGAGGCTTAAGAGAGGGATGAAGAGACTCAGAGAGTGATGCAGAGGCTCAAGACAGGGGATGCAGAGGCTTAAGAAAGGGATGAAGAGACTCAAAAGAATGATGCAGAGGCTCACGACAGGGATGCAGAGGCTTAAGAGAGTGATGCAAAGGCTCAAGAGAGGGATGCAGAGGCTCATGAGAGGGATGCAGAGGCTCAAGTGAGGGATTGAGAGGCTTAGGAAAATGATGCAGAGGCTCAAGAGAGGGATGCAGAGGCTCAAGAGAGTGATGCAGAGGCCCAAGAGAGTGATGCAGAGGCTCCAGAGAGTGATGCAGAGGCTAAAGAGAGAGATGCAGAGGCTTAAGAGAGTGATGCAGACGCTTAAGAGAGGGATGCAGAGGCTCCAAAAAGTGATGCAGAGGCTCAAGATAGTGATGAAGAGGCTTAGGAGAATGATGCAGAGGCTCAAGAGAGGGATGCAGAGGCTGAAGAGTATGATGCAGAGGCTAAAGTGAGTGACGCTGAGGCTTAGGAGGATGATGCAGAGGCTCAAGTGAGGGTTGCGGAGCCTGAGGAGAGTGATGCAGAGGCTAAAGAGAGTAATGCAGAGGTTTAAGAGAGTGATGCAGAGGCTTAAGAAATGGATACAGAGGCTCAAGAGAGTGATGCAGAGGCTTAAGAGAGTGATGCAGAGGCTCAAGAGAGTGATGCAGAGGCTTAGGAGAATGATGCAGAGGCTCAAGAGAGTGATGCACAACCTAAAGAGAGAGATGCAGAGTCTTAAGAGAGTGATGCACAGGCCTAAGAGAGTGATGCAGAGGCTCAAGAAAGTGATGCAGAGGTTCAAGAGAATGATGTAGCGGCTTAAGAGAGGGATGCAGAGGCTCAAGAGAATGATTCAGAGGCTCAAGAGAGTGATGCAGAGGCTCAAGAGAGTGATGCAGAGGGTCAAGAGAGGGAAGCAGAGGCTTAAGAGAGTGATGCAGAGGCTGAAGTGAGTGATTCAGAGGCTCGAGAGAGTTATGCAGAGGCCTCAAGAGAGTGATTCAGAGGCTTAAGAGAGGGATGCAGAGGCTTAAAAAAGTGATGCAGAGGCTCAAGATAGTGATGCAGAAGCTCAAGAGAGGGATGCAGGGGCTCAAAGAGTGATGCAGAGGCTCAAGAGAGTGATGCAGAGAATCAAGAGAGGGAAGCAGAGGTTTAAGAGAGTGATGCAGAGGCTGAAGAGAGTGATGCAGAGGCTCTAGAGAGTGATGCAGAGGCTCATGAGAGTGATTCAGAGGCTTACGAGAGTGATGCAGAGAATCAAGAGAGTGATGCAGAGGCTCGAGAGAGTTAGGCAGAGGCCTCAAGAGAGGGATTCAGAGGCTTAGGAGAGTGATGCAGAGGCTGAAGAGAGTGTTGCAGAGGCTCAAGAGAGGGATGAAGAGACTGAAGAGAGTGATGCAGAGACTCAAGAGAGGGATGCAGAGGCTCAAGAGAGTAATGCAGAGGCTTAAGAGAGTGATGCAGAGGCTCAAGAGAGTGATGCAGAGGCTTGAGAGAGGGATGCAGAGGCTCAGGAGAGTGATGCAGTGGCTTAAGAGGGTGAGGCAGAGGCATAAGAGAGGGATGCAGATGCTCAGGAGAGGGATGCAAAGCCTCAAGTGAGGGATGCAGAGGCTCATGTGAGGGATGCAGGAGTTCAAGGTAGTGATGCAGAGGCTCAAGAGAGGGATGCGGAGGCTCAAGTGAGGGACAAAGAGGCACAAGAGAGGGATGCAGAGGCTCTTAGGAGTGATGCAGAGGTTCAAAAGAGGGATGCAGAGGCTCATGAGAGTGATTCAGAGGCTTACGAGAGTGATGCAGAGGCTTAAGAGAGTGATGCAGAGGCTTAAGAAAGTGATACAGAGGCTCAAAAGAAGGATGCAGAGGCTTAAAAGAGTGATGCAGAGGCTCAAGAGAGTGATGCAGAAGCTCAAGAGAGGGATGCAGGGGCTCAACAGAGTGATGCAGAGGCTCAAGAGAGTGATTCAGAGGCTTACGGGAGTGATGCAGAGGCTTAAGAGAGTGATGCAGAGGCTCAAGAGAGTGATGCAGAGGATCAAGAGAGGGAAGCAGAGATTTAGGAGAGTGATGCAGAGGCTGAAGAGAGTGATGCAGAGGCTCTAGAGAGTGAAGCAGAGGCTCAAGAGAGTGATGCAGAGGCTCAAGAGAGTGATGCAGAGGATCAAGAGAGTGATGCAGAGGCTCGAGAGAGTGATTCAGAGCCTTACGAGAGTGATGCAGAGAATCAAGAGAGTGATGCTTACTCAGTATTTTAACGAGAAACAAATAGTTGATTGAAAATGAAGTATTTAATGTTAATTTCTAATCAATTATGTGTTTGCATCAATTTTGTCGTATATATAATGAATTAATAACAATAAACTGAAAATTCACAAAAACGTGGAAAAATAGCAAAATATTGCCTAATTCGATGATATTTTGTTTGTATCACATAAAGGAAAAGTGGATGATAAACGTCAAAATATTGCTATATTCGATGATTTTTATTACGAAACAAAATGCACGAAAACTTGCTTAAAATGCAAAATTTGCGAAATTCTGAGATATGAAAGCTAAATCACATATCATGAGAAAATATGAAGTAGTATCGAAAGATTGGTAAACGAATATATATACGTAAAGTCACACTACATGAAAAACGTGAAAAAAATCGCTATATTACCAAACTTGATGATTTTAACTTCAAATCATAAAGCGAGGTTTCGTATTATTTAGATCCTAGAAAAGACATAAAAATGTTGTTTACAATACAAATGATAAACATCAATGTGTTTTCATTAGAATTAACTAAAATGTTCCTGATTTTCCGTTTATATTACCGTTGGAAGATGTACACGTAAAACCGCTCTAATCCGGCTGAAACGTCGATATATGCAATAAAAACAGAACTTCTCCCTTTCCAATATCTTACTCAGTATTTTAACGAGAAACAAATAGTTGATTGAAAATTAAGTGTTTAAGGTTAATTTTTAATCAATTATGTGTTTGCATAATTTTTATCGTATTTTTAATGAATTAAGAGCAATAAACTGAAAGTTCACAAAAACGTGGAAAAAATCAAAAATCAAAAAAATCAAAATGGAGCCAAAATCAGGCTTTCTGCGAGTATTCGCAGTTTGAAATTATGACTTTTTATACCGAAAACATGACAATTACTGAAAACGGCGATGGATCACATTTTGCCCAAACCCTCCCTGCAGTTTTCAAAATATCCCAAACATTCCAAATTCGACGCTTGAGCCATATTTTGGAGCCAAATTCGGGCTCTCTGCACGTATTCGCAGTTTCAAATTATTTCATTTTCTACCGAAAATATGCAAATTACTGATTGCGACGATGGGTCACACTTTGCCCAAACTCCCCTGCAATTTTCATAATATTCCAAACATCCCAAATTCGACCCATGACCTATATTTTGGAGCCAAATTCTGGCTCTCTGCACGTATTCGCAGTTTGAAATTACGAGTTTTTATAGGGAAAATATGGCAATTACTGAGAGCGGCGATGGATCACATTTTGCCCAAACCATCAATGTAGTTTTCAAAATATCCCAAACATCCCAAATTCGACCCTTGAGAATTATTTTGGAGCTAAATTCTGGCTCTCTGCATTTATTCGCAGTTTGAAATTATGACTTTTTATCCCAAACATCCCAAATTTGACGCTTGAAAATAAGTCAATTACTGAAAGCAGTGATGGGTCATATTTTGCCCAAACCTCCCGGCAGTTTGCAAAATATCCCAAACATCCCAAATTCGACCCATGAGCTATATTTTGGAGCCAAATTCTGCCTCTCTGCACGTATTCGCTGTTTGAAATTGCGACATTTTATAACGAAAACATGACAATTACTGAAAGCGACAACGGATCACATTTTGCCCAAACCCTCTTTGCAGTTTTAAATATATCCCAAACATCCCAAATTCGACGCTTGAGCCATAATTTGGAGCAAAATTTGGGCTCCCTGCACGTATTAGTAGTTTGAAATTATGACATTTTATACCGAAAATATGCCATTTACAGAGTGCAGCGATGGATCACATTATGCACAAGCCATCCCTGCAGTTTTCAAAATATCCCAAACATTCCAAGTTTGACCCTTGAGCCATATTTTGGAGCCAAATTTTGGCTTTCTACATGTATTCGTTGTTTGAAATTATGAATTTTTATACCGAAAATATGCCAATTACTGAAAGCAGCGATGGATCACATTTTGACGAAACCCTCTCTGCAGTTATCAAATTATCCCAAACATCCCAAATTCGACCCTTGAGAATTATTTTGGAGCTAAATTCTGGCTCTCTGCATGTATTCGCAGTTTGAAATTATGACTTTTTATCCCAAACATCCCAAATTTGACGCTTGAAAATAAGCCAATTACTGAAAGCAGCGATGGGTCATATTTTGCCCAAACCTCCCGGCAGTTTGCAAAATATCCCAAACATCCCAAATTCGACCCATGAGCTATATTTTGGAGCCAAATTCTGCCTCTCTGCACGTATTCGCTGTTTGAAATTGCGACATTTTATAACGAAAACATGACAATTACTGAAAGCGGCAATGGATCACATTTTGCCCAAACCCTCTTTGCAGTTTTAAATATATCCCAAACATCCCAAATTCGACGCTTGAGCCATAATTTGGAGCAAAATTCGGGCTCTCTGCACGTATTAGTAGTTTGAAATTATGACATTTTATACCGAAAATATGCCAATTACAGAGTGCAGCGATGGATCACATTATGCACAAGCCATCCCTGCAGTTTTCAAAATATCCCAAAGATTCCAAGTTTGACCCTTGAGCCATATTTTGGAGCCAAATTTTGGCTTTCTGCATGTATTCGTTGTTTGAAATTACGACTTTTTATACCGAAAATATGCCAATTACTGAAAGCAGCGATGGATCACATTTTGACGAAACCCTCTCTGCAGTTATCAAATTATCCCAAACATTCCAAATTCGACCCTTGAGCCGTATTTTGGAGCCAAATTCTGGCTCTCTGCACGTATTTGCAGTTTGAAATTACGAATTTTTTTACCGAAAATATGCCACCTACTGAGAGCAGCGATGGATCACATTTTAACCAAACCCTCCATGCAGTTTTTAAAATATCCCAAACATCCCAAATTTGACCCTTGAGAATTATTTTGGAGCAACACACTGGCAGGGGTCTCCAGCAACACACTGGCAGGGGTCTCCAGCAACATACTGGCAGGGGTCTCCAGCAACACACTGGCAGAAGTCTCCAGCAACACACTGGCAGGGGTCTCCAGCAACACACTGGCAGGGGTCTCCAGCAACACACTGGCAGGGGTCTTTAGCAACACATTGGCAGAGGTCTCCAGCAACACACTGGCAGGGGTCTCCAGCAACACACTGGCAGGGGTCTCCAGCAACATACTGGCAGGGGTCTCCAGCAACACACTGGTAGAGGTCTCCAGCAACACACTGGCAGGGGTCTCCAGCAACACACTGGCAGGGGTCTCCAGCAACACATTGGCAGAGGTCTCCAGCAACACACTGGCAGGGGTCTCCAGCAACACATTGGCAGAGGTCTCCAGCAACACACTGGCAGGGGTCTCCAGCAACACACTGGCAGAGGTCTCCAGCAACACACTGGCAGGGGTCTTTAGCAACACATTGGCAGAGGTCTCCAGCAACACACTGGCAGAGGTCTCCAGCAACACACTGGCAGGGGTCTCCAGCAACACACTGGCAGGGGTCTCCAGCAACACACTGGCAGGGGTCTCCAGCAACATACTGGCAGGGGTCTCCAGCAACACACTGGCAGAGGTCTCCAGCAACACACTGGCAGGGGTCTCCAGCAACACACTGGCAAGGGTCTCCAGCAACACATTGGCAGAGGTCTCCAGCAACACACTGGCAGGGGTCTCCAGCAACACACTGGCAGGGGTCTCCAGCAACACACTGGCAGGAGTCTCCAGCAACACACTGGCAGGGGTCTCCAGCAACACATTGGCAGAGGTCTCCAGCAACACACTGGCAGGGGTCTCCAGCAACACACTGGCAGGGGTCTCCAGCAACACACTGGCAGGGGTCTCCAGCAACACACTGGCAGGGGTCTCCAGCAACACATTGGCAGGGGTCTCCAGCAACACACTGGCAGGGGTCTCCAGCAACACACTGGCAGGGGTCTCCAGCAACACACTGACAGGCCTGTCCCGACGCGACGCTTTACCCGATTATTTACCCGACGATTTACCCGACGCATTCTCCAACGCTTTACCCGACGATTTACCCGACAATTTACCCGCCGCTTTACCCGACGATTTACCCGACGATTTACCAGATGATTTACCAGATGATTTACCTGACGGTTTACCCGATGATTATGTTCGGTCCGACCATATACTTTTCATTTATGGTATGGCAAAAGTAAAGACGATTATGGTCGACGAACATGTTCGGATAGAACATGTTCTTAACCCGGATAAACCTGCGTTCGAGCCTGTCGCAACCGATGCAACTACAGGGCACAGATCGATTTCTGTGATGTCCTCTCCTGTAGGAGCATCAGTTTCGATAGATTCTATGGATAGCCGAAGATTGATTGACGTCAATCAATATCAAATATCATATAACATCAAATCAATCATATAATCATATAATATCAAATATAAAATCAAAACAATAAATGGTTTTACCATTTATTTTCTTTTATGATCGGTCCATTTACCCGACCGGACGATTTACCCGACGGTTTACTCGACGATTTACCCGACAGTTTACAATGACGGTATACCCGAAGGTTTACCCGACGGTTTACTCGACGGTTTACAATGACGATTTACCCGACGGTTTACAATGACGGTTTACCCGACGGTTTACAATGACGGTTTAACCGACGGTTTACCCGACGGTTTACAAAGACGGTTTACCTACCGCTTTACCCTGACAGTTTACCCGACGTGTTTAGTTTACAGTTTTCACGTCAGTTATCATGAGAACAGATTTTAGACTATTTTATTTTATTTTATTTATTCGACGACTTACACGACGGGTAAACCCCGTCGGGTTTACCTGTCGGGTTTACCCGTTTTTACACGGGTAAAAAACGGGTAAAAATTATCCGACGATTTACGCGACGATTCATCCGACGATTTACGCGACGATTTATCCGACGATTTACGCGACGATTTACCCGACGATTTACGCGACGATTTACGCGACGATTTACCCGACGATTTACGCGACGATTTACCCGACGATTTACGCGACGATTTACCCGACGATTTACCCGACGATTTACCCGACGATTTACGCGACGATTATGTTCGGTGACGATTCATTCGGCGATTTATTTATTCATTTTTACTTATTTATTTATTTTTATTTTATTTTTATTTTTTATTTTTTATTTATATTTATTTATGCTTTATTCGTTATTATTCATTCGGTGATACATTCGGCGATACATTCGGCGCGTTATTTATTCATTTTTATTTATTCATTTTTATTTATTTATTTTTATTTATTTATGACCTGACCCGACACGACCTGACCCGACACGACCTGACCCGACACGACCTGACCCGACACGACCTGACCCGACACGACCTGACCCGACACGACCTGACCCGACACGACCTGACCCGACACGACCTGATCCGACACGACCTGATCCGACACGACCTGACCCGACACGACCTGACCCGACACGACCTGATCCGACACGACCTGATCCGACACGACCTGACCCGACACGACCTGACCCGACACGACCTGACCCGACACGACCTGACCCGACACGACCTGACCCGACACGACCTGACCCGACACGACCTGACCCGACACGACCCGACACGACACGACCCGACACGACCTGACCTGACCCGACACGACCTGACCCGACACGACCTGACCCGACACGACCTGACCCGACACGACCTGACACGACACGACCTGACACGACACGACCTGACACGACACGACCTGACACGACACGACCTGACACGACACGACCTGACACGACACGACCTGACACGACACGACCTGACACGGCACGACCTGGCACGGCACGACCTGACACGACACGACCTGACCTCGCCTTACCAAATCTAACTCGGGTCCAGGTGTGGGTCCGTGGGCCCCCGGACTTCCACCCTTCCCCACATCCCAGGGTCAGGTCAGGTCAGGTCAAATTTTAGCTACCCAGAGACCTCACAGTCGAGATGGACGGACGCAGCTACAGGACGGGACACACACAAATCTGTGCCCTGTAGTTACGCCGTTTTGACAGACTCGAACACACGTCAGTTCTCATGAGAACAGATTCCCATCCGACTAGGCCATTCTGGGGTCGCCAAGTTTTCCAAAGCTGGTTCTTATATTTATATTGAGTAATTTGGTAACATGTCGTCGGCGGTTTAATGCTCCAATATTCCAGCTGAACAAAATATATATTTGGCTGCAACAGTTAACTTTGATACGTTTGAGTAAATAATATCTGTAATTATTGTATTTGGGCGTTAATAAACAGGGTAAAGCTCCGACGTAAATTTGCCTGGTGTGGATGGGTTTTTGTTTGGGCTATTTGAGGAGGAGGAGGAGGATGACGTCTTGACTGGAAGCTGAAGGGGGAGTGTGAAGCCCAGAAGGAGACCAACACGTTGACAACTTAGACATTATTGAGGGCATTTTTCGACATTTAAATTAATATACACGGAAGTAAAATATAAAGAGAGAAACTCGAGTGTTTTTTTGACTCATGAAGGTTAATAATTTATTAACTTTTATGGTACTGAAAGGGACTATTTTCACTTTGTGAGAGAAGTTGTAGGAATCGTGGTAAGCTATTAAACTTCGATATTTCTGGTACGTACAGACTCTATCAGGAATAAATGTGGTTCACAAGGTGTCTTTCACACATGTTACTGGAACACAGATACTCTCACCTTCATATGTCAGTCATGGTTTAGGTGATGACATCTAACATCATCATTTAGGTAATGACATCAGTGTTAGAGCCTCTGTATCCCTCTTTTAAGCCTCTGCATCACTCTCTTGAGCCTCTGCATCACCCTCTTAAGCCTCTGCATCCCTCTCTTTAGCCTCTGCATCACTCCCAAGAGCCTCTGCATCCCTCTCTTGTGCCTCTGCATCCCTCACTTGAGCCTCTGCATCCCTCTCATGAGCCTCTGCATCACTCTCTAGAGCCTCTGCATCACTCTCTTCAGCCTCTGCATCACTCTCTTAAGCCTCTGCTTCCCTCTCTTGATTCTCTGCATCACTCTCTTGAGCCTCTGCATCACTCTCAATGGCAATGGATCACATTTTGCCCAAACCCTCCCTGCAGTTTCCAAAATATCGTAAACATCACAAATTCGACTCTTGAGCCATATTTTGGAGCCAAATTTTGGCTTTCTGCATGCATTCGTTGTTTGAAATTTCGACTTTTTATACCGAAAATATGCCAATTACTGAAAGCAGCGATGGATCACATTTTGACGAAACCCTTTCTGCAGTTTTCAAATTATCCCAAATATCCCAAATTCAACGTTTGGGCCATATTTTGGAGCCAAATTCTAGCTCTCTGCACGTATACGCAGTTTGAAATTACTACTTTTTATACCAAAAATATGTCAATTACTGAGAGCAGCGATAGGTCACATTTTGCCCCCCCCCCCCCCTGCAGTTTTCAAAATATCCCAAACATCCCAAATTCGACGCTTGAGCTATATTTTGGAGCCAAATTCTGGCTTTCTGCGCTTATTCGCTGTTTGAAATTACGACTTTTTATACCGAAAACATGACAATTACTGAAAGCGGCGATGGATATCATTTTGCCCAAACCCTCCCTGCAGTTTTTAAAATATCCCAAACATCCCAAATTCGACGTTTGAGCCATATTTTCGAGCCAAATTCATGTTCTCTGCACGTATTCGCAGTTTGAAATTACGACTTTTTATACCGAAAATATGCCAATTACTGAAAGCGGCGATGGATCACATTTTGCCCAAACCCTCCCTGCAGTTTCCAAAATATCCTAAACATCACAAATTTGACCCTTGAGCCATATTTTGGAGCCATATTTTGGCTTTCTGCATGTATTCGTTGTTTTAAACTACGACTTTTTATACCGAAAATATGCTAAATACTGAGAGCAGCGATGGATCACATTTTGACGAAACCCTCTCTGCAGTTTTCAAATTATCCCAAACATCCCAAATTCGACGTTTGAGCCATATTTTCGAGCCAAATTCAGGTTCTCTGCACGTATACGCAGTTTGAAATTACTACTTTTTATACCGAAAATATGTCAATTACTGGGAGCAGCGATAGGTCATATTTTGCCCAAACCCCCCCCCCCCCCTGCAGTTTTCAAAAAATCCCAAACATCCCAAAAATCGACGCTTGAGCCATATTTTGAAACCCAATTTGGGCTCTCTGCACGTTTTCGCAGTTTAAAATTACGTCTTTTTATACCGGAAATATGCCATTTATTGAGAGCAGCGATGGATCATATTTTGCCCAAACCCTCCCTGTAGTTTTCAAAATATAGCAAACATCCCAAATGCGACGCTTGAGCCATATTTTGGAGCCAAATTCTGACTCTCTGCATGTATTCCCAGTTTGAAATTGCGACTTTTATACCGAAAATATGCCAATTACTGAAACCTGCGATGGATCACTTTTTTTCCCAAACCCTCCCTCCTGTTTCCAAAATATCCCAAACATCCCAAATTCAACGCTTGAGCCATATTTTGGAGCCAAATTCTAGCTCTCTGCACGTATTCGCAGTTTGAAATTACAAGTTTTATACCGAAAATATGCCAATTACTGAAAGCGGCGATGGATCACATTTTGCACAAACCTTCCCTGTAGTTTTCAAAATATCCCAAACATCCCAAATTCGACCCTTGAGAATTATTTTGGAGCTAAATTCTGGCTCTCTGCATGTATTTGCAGTTTGAAATTATGACTTTTTATCCCAAACATCCCAAATTTGACGCTTGAAAATTAGCTAATTACTGAAAGCAGCGATGGGTCACATTTTGCCCAAACCCCCCGGCAGTTTGCAAAATATCCCAAACATCCCAAATTCGACCCATGAGCTATATTTTGGAGCCAAATTCTGGCACTCTGCACGTATACGCTGTTTGAAATTATGACATTTTATAACGAAAACATGACAATTACTGAATGCGGCAATGGATCACATTTTGCCCAAACCCTCCCTGCAGTTTTAAATATATCCCAAACATCCCAAATTCGACGCTTGAGTCATAATTTGGAGCAAAATTCGGGCTCTCTGCACGTATTAGCAGTTTGAAATTATGACATTTTATACCGAAAATATGCCAATTACTGAGTGCAGCGATGGATCACATTTTGCCCAAGCCATCCCTGCTGTTTTCAAAATATCCCAAACATCCCAAGTTTGACCCTTGAGCCATATTTTGGAGCCAAATTTTGGCTTTCTGCATGTATTCGTTGTTTGAAATTACGACTTTTTATACCGAAAATATGCCAATTACTGAAAGCAGCGATGGATCACATTTTAACGAAACCCTCTCTGCAGTTATCAAATTATCCCAAACATCCCAAATTCGACCCTTGAGTCATGTTTTGGAGTCAAATTCTGGCTCTCTGCACGTATTCGCAGTTTCAGTTTACGACTTTTTATACCGAAAATATGGGAATTACTGAGAGCGGCGATGGATCAAATTTTGCCCCCAACCTTCCCTGCAATTTTCAAAATATTCCAAACATCCTAAATTTGAACCTTGAGAATTATTTTGGAGCTAAATTCTGGCTCTCTGCACGTATTCGCAGTTTGAAATTACGACTCTTTATCCCAAACTTCCCAAATTTGACGCTTGAAAATATGCCAATTACTGAAAACAGCGATGGGTCTCATTTTGCTCAAACTCCCTGGCAGTTTGCAAAATATCCAAAACATCCCAAATTCGACCTTTGAGCCATATTTTGGAGCCAAAATCAGGCTTTCTGCGAGTATTCGCAGTTTGAAATTACGACTTTTTATACCGAAAACATGACAATTACTGAAAACGGCGATGGATCACATTTTGTCCAAACCCTCCCTGCAGTTTTCAAAATATCCCAAACATTCCAAATTCGACGCTTGAGCTATATTTTGGAGCCAAATTCGGGCTCTCTGCACGTATTCGCAGTTTGAAATTATTTCATTTTCTACCGAAAATATGCCAATTACTGATTGCGACGATGGGTCACACTTTGCCCAAACTCCCCTGCAATTTTCATAATATTCCAAACATCCCAAATTCGACCCATGACCTATATTTTGGAGCCAAATTCTGGCTCTCTGCACGTATTCGCAGTTTGAAATTACGAGTTTTTATAGGGAAAATATGGCAATTACTGAGAGCGGCGATGGATCACATTTTGCCCAAACCATCAATGTAGTTTTCAAAATATCCCAAACATCCCAAATTCGACCCATGAGCTATATTTTGGAGCCAAATTCTGCCTCTCTGCACGTATTCGCTGTTTGAAATTGCGACATTTTATAACGAAAACATGACAATTACTGAAAGCGGCAATGGATCACATTTTGCCCAAACCCTCTTTGCAGTTTTAAATATATCCCAAACATCCCAAATTCGACGCTTGAGCCATAATTTGGAGCAAAATTTGGGCTCTCTGCACGTATTAGTAGTTTGAAATTATGACATTTTATACCGAAAGCCAATTACAGAGTGCAGCGATGGATCACATTATGCACAAGCTATCCTTGCAGTTTTCAAAATATCCCAAACATTCCAAGTTTGACCCCTGAGCCATATTTTGGAGCCAAATTTTGGCTTTCTGCATGTATTCGTTGTTTGAAATTACGACTTTTTATACCGAAAATATGCCAATTACTGAAAGCAGCGATGGATCACATTTTGACGAAACCCTCTCTGCAGTTATCAAATTATCCCAAACATTCCAAATTCGACCCTTGAGCCGTATTTTGGAGCCAAATTCTGGCTCTCTGCACGTATTTGCAGTTTGAAATTACGAATTTTTTTACCGAAAATATGCCACCTACTGAGAGCAGCAATGGATCACATTTTACCCAAACCCTCCATGCAGTTTTTAAAATATCCCAAACATCCCAAATTTGACCCTTGAGAATTATTTTGGAGCCAAATTCTGGTTCTCTGCACGTATTCGCAGTTTGAAATTACGACTTTTTATCCCAAACATCCCAAATTTGACGCTTGAAAATATGCCAATTACTGAAAAAAGCGATGGGTCACATTTTGCCCAAACCCCCCTGCAGTTTGCAAAATATCCCAAACATCCCAAATTCGACCCTTGAGCCATATTTTGGAGCCAAATTCTGGCTTTCTGCCCAAACCCTCCCTGTAGTTTTCAAAATATAGCAAACATCCCAAATGCGACGCTTGAGCCATATTTTGGAGCCAAATTCTGGCTCTCTGCATGTATTCCCAGTTTGAAATTACGAGATTTTATACCGAAAATATGCCAATTACTGAAAGCAGCGATGGATCACATTTTGACGAAACCCTCTCTGTAGTTATTAAATTATCTCAAACATCCCAAATTCGACCATTGAGTCATGTTTTGGAGCCAAATTCATGCTCTCTGCACGTATTCGCAGTTTGAATTTACGACTTTTTATACCGAAAATATGCCAATTACTGAGAGCGGCGATGGATCAAATTGTGCCCCCAACCTTCCCTGCAATTTTCAAAATATCCCAAACATCCTAAATTTGAACCTTGAGAATTATTTTGGAGCTAAATTCTGACTCTCTGCACGTATTCGCAGTTTGAAATTACGAATCTTTATCCCAAACTTCCCAAATTTGACGCTTGAAAATATGCCAATTACTGAAAAAAGCGATGGGTCTCATTTTGCTCAAACTCCCTGGCAGTTTGCAAAATATCCCAAACATCCCAAATTCGACCTTTGAGCCATATTTTGGAGCCAAAATCAGGCTTTCTTCGAGTATTCGAAGTTTGAAATTACGACTTTTTATACCGAAAACATGACAATTACTGAAAACGGCGATGGATCACATTTTGCCCAAACCCTCCCTGCAGTTTTCAAAATATCCCAAACATCCCCAATTTGACCCTTAAGCCATATTTTGGAGCCAACGTTTGGCTTTTCTGCATGTATTCGCAGTTTGAAATTACGACTTTTCATACCGAAAATATCCCAATTACTGAAAGCGGCGATGGATCTCATTTTGCCCAAACCCTCCCTGCAGTTTCCAAAATATCCCAAACATTCCCAATTCAACGCTTGAGAAATAATTTGGAGCCAAATTCTACTTCTCTGCACGTATTCGCAGTTTGAATTTACGACTTTTTATACCGAAAATATGCCAATTACTGAGAGCGGCGGTGGATCAAATTTTGCCCCAAACCTTCCCTGCAATTTTCAAAATATCCGAAACATCCCAAATTCGACCCTTGAGAATTATTTTGGAGCTAAATTCTGGCTCTCTGAACGTATTCGCTGTTTGAAATTACGACTTTTTATACCGAAAACATGACAATTACTGAAAGCGGCGATGGAACACATTTTGGCCAAACCCTTCCTGCAGTTTTCAAAATATCCCAAACATACCGAATTCGTCCCTGGAGCCTTCTTTTGGAGTCAAATTCTGGCTCTCTGCACGTATTCCCAGTTTGAAATTATGACTTTTATACTGAAAATATGCCAATTACGGAAAGCGGCGATGGATCACATTATTCCCAAACCCTCCCTGCAGTTTTAAAAATATCCCAAACATCCCAAATTCGACCCTTGAGCCATATTTTCTAGCCGAATTCTGGCTTTCTGCACGTATTCCCAGTTTGAAAAACGACTTTTTATACCGAAAATATGTCAATTACTGAAAGCAGCGATGGGTCACAATTCGGCCAGCCCCCCCCCCCCTCCCTGCAGTTTTCAAAATATCCCAAACATCCCAAATTCGACCTTTGAGCCATATTTTGGAGCCAAAATCAGGCTTTCTGCGAGTATTCGCAGTTTGAAATTACGACTTTTTATACCGAAAACATGACAATTACTGAAAACAGCGATGGATCACATTTTGCCCAAACCCTCCCTGCAGTTTTCAAAATATCCCAAACATTCCAAATTCGACGCTTGAGCCATATTTTGGAGCCAAATTCGGGCTCTCTGCACGTAGGCAGACCTCTGCACACTGGCAGAGGTCTCCAGCAACACACTGGCAGGGGTCTTTAGCAACACATTGGCAGAGGTCTCCAGTAACACACTGGCAGGGGTCTCCAGCAACACACTGGCAGGGGTCTCCAGCAACACACTGGCAGGGGTCTCCAGCAATATACTGGCAGGGGTCTCCAGCAACATACTGGCAGGGGTCTCCAGCAACACACTGGCAGAGGTCTCCAGCAACACACTGGCAGGGGTCTCCAACAACACACTGGCAGGGGTCTTCAGCAACACATTGGCAGAGGTCTCCAGCAACACACTGGCAGGGGTCTCCAGCAACACACTGGCAGGGGTCTCCAGCAACACACTGGCAGGGGTCTCCAGCAACACATTGGCAGAGGTCTCCAGCAACACACTGGCAGGGGTCTCCAGCAACACACTGGCAGGGGTCTCCAGCAACACACTGGCAGGGGTCTCCAGCAACACACTGACAGGCCTGTCCCGACGCGACGCTTTACCCGATTATTTACCCGACGATTTACCCGACGCTTTCCCCAACGCTTTACCCGACGATTTACCCGACAATTTACCCGCCGCTTTACCCGACGATTTACCCGACGATTTACCCGACGATTTACCAGATGATTTACCTGACGGTTTACCCGATGATTATGTTCGGTCCGACCATATACTTTTCATTTATGGTATGGCAAAAGAAAAGACGATTATGGTCGACGAACATGTTCGGATAGAACATGTTCTTAACCCGGATAATCCTGCGTTCGAGCCTGTCGCAACCGATGCAACTACAGGGCACAGATAGATTTCTGTGATGTCCTCTCCTGTAGGAGCATCAGTTTCGATAGATTCTATGGATAGCCGAAGATTGATTGACGTCAATCAATATCAAATATCATATAACATCAAATCAATCATATAATCATATAATATCAAATATAAAATCAAAACAATAAATGGTTTTACCATTTATTTTCTTTTATGATCGGTCCATTTACCCGACCGGACGATTTACCCGACGGTTTACTCGACGATTTACCCGACAGTTTACAATGACGGTATACCCGAAGGTTTACCCGACGGTTTACTCGACGGTTTACAATGACGATTTACCCGACGGTTTACAATGACGGTTACCCCACGGTTTACAATGACGGTTTAACCGACGGTTTACCCGACGGTTTACAAAGACGGTTTACCTGCCGCTTTACCCTGACAGTTTACCCGACGTGTTTAGTTTACAGTTTTCACGTCAGTTATCATGAGAACAGATTTTAGACTATTTTATTTTATTTTATTTATTCGACGACTTACACGACGGGTAAACCCCGTCGGGTTTACCTGTCGGGTTTACCCGTTTTTACACGGGTAAAAAACGGGTAAAAATTATCCGACGATTTACGCGACGATTCATCCGACGATTTACGCGACGATTTATCCGACGATTTACGCGACGATTTACCCGACGATTTACGCGACGATTTACGCGACGATTTACCCGACGATTTAAGCGACGATTTACCCGACGATTTACGCGACGATTTACCCGACGATTTACGCGACGATTTACCCGACGATTTACCCGACGATTTACCCGACGATTTACCCGACGATTTACCCGACGATTTACGCGACGATTATGTTCGGTGACGATTCATTCGGCGATTTATTTATTCATTTTTATTTATTTATTTATTTTTATTTTATTTTTATTTTTTATTTTTTATTTATATTTATTTATGCTTTATTCGTTATTATTCATTCGGTGATACATTCGGCGATACATTCGGCGCGTTATTTATTCATTTTTATTTATTCATTTTTATTTATTTATTTTTATTTATTTATGACCCGACCTGACCCGACACGACCTGACCCGACACGACCTGACCCGACACGACCTGACCCGACACGACCTGACCCGACACGACCTGACCCGACACGACCTGGCCCGACACGACCTGACCCGACACGACCTGGCCCGACACGACCTGACCCGACACGACCTGACCCGACACGACCCGACACGACACGACCTGACCCGACACGACCTGACCCGACACGACCTGACCCGACACGACCTGACCCGACCTGACCCGACACGACCTGACCCGACACGACCTGACCCGACACGACCTGACCCGACCTGACCCGACACGACCTGACCCGACACGACCTGACCCGACACGACATGACCCGTCACGACCTGGCCCGACACGACCTGACCCGACACGACCTGACCCGACACGACCTGACTCGACACGACCTGACCCGACACGACCTGACCCGACACGACCTGACACGACACGACCTGACCCGACACGACCTGACACGACACGACCTGACACGACACGACCTGACACGACACGACCTGACACGACCTGACACGACACGACCTGACCTCGCCTTACCTAATCTAACTCGGGTCCAGGTGTGGGTCCGTGGGCCCCCGGACTTCCACCCTTCCCCACATCCCAGGGTCAGGTCAGGTCAAGTTTTAGCTACCCAGAGACTTCACAGTCGAGATGAACGGTCGCAGCTACAGGACGGGACACACACAAATCTGTGCCCTGTAGTTATGCCGTTTTGACAGACTCGAACACACGTCAGTTCTCATGAGAACAGATTCCCATCCGACTAGGCCATTCTGGGGTCGCCAAGTTTTCCAAAGCTGGTTCTTATATTTATATTGAGTAATTTGGTAACATGTCGTCGGCGGTTTAATGCTCCAATATTCCAGCTGAACAAAATATATATTTGGCTGCAACAGTTAACTTTGATATGTTTGAGTAAATAATATCTGTAATTATTGTATTTGGGCGTTAATAAACAGGGTAAAGTTCCGACGTAAATTTGCCTGGTGTGGATGGGTTTTTGTTTGGGCTATTTGAGGAGGAGGAGGAGGATGACGTCTTGACTGGAAGCTGAAGGGGGAGTGTGAAGCCCAGAAGGAGACCAACACGTTGATAACTTAGACATTATTGAGGGTATTTTTCGACATTTAAATTAATATACACGGAAGTAAAATATAAAGAGAGAAACTCGAGTGTTTTTTTGACTCATGAAGGTTAATAATTTATTAACTTTTATGGTACTGAAAGGGACTATTTTCACTTTGTGAGAAGTTGTAGGAATCGTGGTAAGCTATTAAACTTCGATATTTCTGGTACGTACAGACTCTATCAGGAATAAATGTGGTTCACAAGGTGTCTTTCACACATGTTACTGGAACACAGATACTCTCACCTTCATATGTCAGTCATGGTTTAGGTGATGACATCTAACATCATCATTTAGGTAATGACATCAGTGTTAGAGCCTCTGCATCCCTCTTTTAAGCCTCTGCATCACTCTCTTGAGCCTCTGCATCACCCTCTTAAGCCTCTGCATCCCTCTCTTTAGCCTCTGCATCACTCCCAAGAGCCTCTGCATCCCTCTCTTGTGCCTCTGCATCCCTCACTTGAGCCTCTGCATCCCTCTCATGAGCCTCTGCATCACTCTCTAGAGCCTCTGCATCACTCTCTTCAGCCTCTGCATCACTCTCTTAAGCCTCTACTTCCCTCTCTTGATTCTCTGCATCACTCTGTTGAGCCTCTGCATCACTCTCAATGGCAATGGATCACATTTTGCCCAAACCCTCCCTGCAGTTTCCAAAATATCGTAAACATCACAAATTCGACTCTTGAGCCATATTTTGGAGCCAAATTTTGGCTTTCTGCATGTATTCGTTGTTTGAAATTACGACTTTTTATACCGAAAATATGCCAATTACTGAAAGCAGCGATGGATCACATTTTGACGAAACCCTTTCTGCAGTTTTCAAATTATCCCAAATATCCCAAATTCAACGTTTGGGCCATATTTTGGAGCCAAATTACAGCTCTCTGCACGTATACGCAGTTTGAAATTACTACTTTTTATACCGAAAATATGTCAATTACTGAGAGCAGCGATAGGTCACTTTTTGCCCAAACCCCCCCCCCCTCCCGCCTGCAGTTTTCAAAATATCCCAAACATCCCAAATTCGACGCTTGAGCTATATTTTGGAGCCAAATTCTGGCTTTCTGCGCTTATTCGCTGTTTGAAATTACGACTTTTTATACCGAAAACATGACAATTACTGAAAGCGGTGATGGATATCATTTTGCCCAAACCCTCCCTGCAGTTTTTCAAATATTCCAAACATCCCAAATTCGACGTTTGAGCCATATTTTCGAGCAAAATTCGGGCTCTCTGCACGTATTCGCAGTTTGAAATTACGACTTTTTATACCGAAAATATGCCAATTACTGAAAGCGGCGATGAATCACATTTTGCCCAAACCCTCTTTGCAGTTTTAAATATATCCCAAACATCCCAAATTCGACGCTTGAGCCATAATTTGGAGCAAAATTCGGGCTCTCTGCACGTATTAGTAGTTTGAAATTATGACATTTTATACCGAAAATATGCCAATTACAGAGTGCAGCGATGGATCACATTATGCACAAGCCATCCCTGCAGTTTTCAAAATATCCCAAACATTCCAAGTTTGACCCTTGAGCCATATTTTGGAGCCAAATTTTGGCTTTCTGCATGTATTCGTTGTTTGAAATTACGACTTTTTATACCGAAAATATGCCAATTACTGAAAGCAGCGATGGATCACATTTTGACGAAACCCTCTCTGCAGTTATCAAATTATCCCAAACATTCCAAATTCGACCCTTGAGCCGTATTTTGGAGCCAAATTCTGGCTCTCTGCACGTATTTGCAGTTTGAAATTACGAATTTTTTTACCGAAAATATGCCACCTACTGAGAGCAGCGATGGATCACATTTTAACCAAACCCTCCATGCAGTTTTTAAAATATCCCAAACATCCCAAATTTGACCCTTGAGAATTATTTTGGAGCAACACACTGGCAGGGGTCTCCAGCAACACACTGGCAGGGGTCTCCAGCAACATACTGGCAGGGGTCTCCAGCAACACACTGGCAGAAGTCTCCAGCAACACACTGGCAGGGGTCTCCAGCAACACACTGGCAGGGGTCTCCAGCAACACACTGGCAGGGGTCTTTAGCAACACATTGGCAGAGGTCTCCAGCAACACACTGGCAGGGGTCTCCAGCAACACACTGGCAGGGGTCTCCAGCAACATACTGGTAGGGGTCTCCAGCAACACACTGGCAAAGGTCTCCAGCAACACACTGGCAGGGGTCTCCAGCAACACACTGGCAGGGGTCTCCAGCAACACACTGGCAGGGGTCTTTAGCAACACATTGGCAGAGGTCTCCAGCAACACACTGGCAGGGGTCTCCAGCAACACACTGGCAGGGGTCTCCAGCAACATACTGGCAGGGGTCTCCAGCAACACACTGGTAGAGGTCTCCAGCAACACACTGGCAGGGGTCTCCAGCAACACACTGGCAGGGGTCTCCAGCAACACATTGGCAGAGGTCTCCAGCAACACACTGGCAGGGGTCTCCAGCAACACATTGGCAGAGGTCTCCAGCAACACACTGGCAGGGGTCTCCAGCAACACACTGGCAGAGGTCTCCAGCAACACACTGGCAGGGGTCTTTAGCAACACATTGGCAGAGGTCTCCAGCAACACACTGGCAGAGGTCTCCAGCAACACACTGGCAGGGGTCTCCAGCAACACACTGGCAGGGGTATCCAGCAACACACTGGCAGGGGTCTCCAGCAACATACTGGCAGGGGTCTCCAGCAACACACTGGCAGAGGTCTCCAGCAACACACTGGCAGGGGTCTCCAGCAACACACTGGCAAGGGTCTCCAGCAACACATTGGCAGAGGTCTCCAGCAACACACTGGCAGGGGTCTCCAGCAACACACTGGCAGGGGTCTCCAGCAACACACTGGCAGGGGTCTCCAGCAACACACTGGCAGGGGTCTCCAGCAACACATTGGCAGAGGTCTCCAGCAACACACTGGCAGGGGTCTCCAGCAACACACTGGCAGGGGTCTCCAGCAACACACTGGCAGGGGTCTCCAGCAACACACTGGCAGGGGTCTCCAGCAACACATTGGCAGGGGTCTCCAGCAACACACTGGCAGGGGTCTCCAGCAACACACTGGCAGGGGTCTCCAGCAACACACTGACAGGCCTGTCCCGACGCGACGCTTTACCCGATTATTTACCCGACGATTTACCCGACGCATTCCCCAACGCTTTACCCGACGATTTACCCGACAATTTACCCGCCGCTTTACCCGACGATTTACCCGACGATTTACCAGATGATTTACCTGACGGTTTACCCGATGATTATGTTCGGTCCGACCATTTACTTTTCATTTATGGTATGGCAAAAGTAAAGACGATTTTGGTCGACGAACATGTTCGGATAGAACATGTTCTTAACCCGGATAAACCTGCGTTCGAGCCTGTCGCAACCGATGCAACTACAGGGCACAGATAGATTCTGTGATGTCCTCTCCTGTAGGAGCATCAGTTTCGATAGATTCTATGGATAGCCGAAGATTGATTGACGTCAATCAATATCAAATATCATATAACATCAAATCAATCATATAATCATATAATATCAAATATAAAATCAAAACAATAAATGGTTTTACCATTTATTTTCTTTTATGATCGGTCCATTTACCCGACCGGACGATTTACCCGACGGTTTACTCGACGATTACCCGACAGTTTACAATGACGGTATACCCGAAGGTTTACCCGACGGTTTACTCGACGGTTTACAATGACGATTTACCCGACGGTTTACAATGACGGTTTACCCGACGGTTTACAATGACGGTTTAACCGACGGTTTACCCGACGGTTTACAAAGACGGTTTACCTGCCGCTTTACCCTGACAGTTTACCCGAAGTGTTTAGTTTACAGTTTTCACGTCAGTTATCATGAGAACAGATTTTAGACTATTTTATTTTATTTTATTTATTCGACGACTTACACGACGGGTAAACCCCGTCGGGTTTACCCGTTTTTACACGGGTAAAAAACGGGTAAAAATTATCCGACGATTTACGCGACGATTCATCCGACGATTTACGCGACGATTTATCCGACGATTTACGCGACGATTTACCCGACGATTTACGCGACGATTTACGCGACGATTTACCTGACGATTTACGCGACGATTTACCCGACGATTTACGCGACGATTTACCCGACGATTTACCCGACGATTTACCCGACGATTTACGCGACGATTATGTTCGGTGACGATTCATTCGGCGATTTATTTATTCATTTTTAGTTATTTATTTATTTTTATTTTATTTTTATTTTTTTATTTTTTATTTATATTTATTTATGCTTTATTCGTTATTATTCATTCGGTGATACATTCAGCGATACATTCGGCGCGTTATTTATTCATTTTTATTTATTCATTTTTATTTAATTTTTTTTTATTTATTTATGACCCGACCTGACCCGACACGACCTGACCCGACACGACCTGACCCGACACGACCTGACCCGACACGACCTGACCCGACACGACCTGACCCGACACGACCTGACCCGACACGACCTGACCCGACACGACCTGACCCGACACGACCTGATCCGACACGACCTGATCCGACACGACCTGACCCGACACGACCTGATCCGACACGACCTGATCCGACACGACCTGATCCGACACGACCTGACCCGACACGACCTGACCCGACACGACCTGACCCGACACGACCTGACCCGACACGACCCGACACGACCTGACCCGACACGACCTGACCTGACCCGACACGACCTGACCCGACACGACCTGACCCGACATGACCTGACCCGACACGACCTGACCCGACACGACCTGACCCGACACGACCTGACACGACACGACCTGACACGACACGACCTGACACGACACGACCTGACACGACACGACCTGACACGACACGACCTGACACGGCACGACCTGACACGGCACGACCTGACACGACACGACCTGACCTCGCCTTACCAAATCTAACTCGGGTCCAGGTGTGGGTCCGTGGGCCCCCGGACTTCCACCCTTCCCCACATCCCAGGGTCAGGTCAGGTCAGGTCAAATTTTAGCTACCCAGAGACCTCACAGTCGAGATGGACGGACGCAGCTACAGGACGGGACACACACAAATCTGTGCCCTGTAGTTACGCTGTTTTGACAGACTCGAACACACGTCAGTTCTCATGAGAACAGATTCCCATCCGACTAGGCCATTCTGGGGTCGCCAAGTTTTCCAAAGCTGGTTCTTATATTTATATTGAGTAATTTGGTAACATGTCGTCGGCGGTTTAATGCTCCAATATTCCAGCTGAACAAAATATATATTTGGCTGCAACAGTTAACTTTGATACGTTTGAGTAAATAATATCTGTAATTATTGTATTTGGGCGTTAATAAACAGGGTAAAGCTCCGACGTAAATTTGCCTGGTGTGGATGGGTTTTTGTTTGGGCTATTTGAGGAGGAGGAGGAGGATGACGTCTTGACTGGAAGCTGAAGGGGGAGTGTGAAGCCCAGAAGGAGACCAACACGTTGACAACTTAGACATTATTGAGGACATTTTTCGACATTTAAATTAATATACACGGAAGTAAAATATAAAGAGAGAAACTCGAGTGTTTTTTTGACTCATGAAAGTTAATAATTTATTAACTTTTATGGTACTGAAAGGGACTATTTTCACTTTGTGAGAGAAGTTGTAGGAATCGTGGTAAGCTATTAAACTTCGATATTTCTGGTACGTACAGACTCTATCAGGAATAAATGTGGTTCACAAGGTGTCTTTCACACATGTTACTGGAACACAGATACTCTCACCTTCATATGTCAGTCATGGTTTAGGTGATGACATCTAACATCATCATTTAGGTAATGACATCAGTGTTAGAGCCTCTGCATCCCTCTTTTAAGCCTCTGCATCACTCTCTTGAGCCTCTGCATCACCCTCTTAAGCCTCTGCATCCCTCTCTTTAGCCTCTGCATCACTCCCAAGAGCCTCTGCATCCCTCTCTTGTGCCTCTGCATCCCTCACTTGAGCCTCTGCATCCCTCTCATGAGCCTCTGCATCACTCTCTAGAGCCTCTGCATCACTCTCTTCAGCCTCTGCATCACTCTCTTAAGCCTCTGCTTCCCTCTCTTGATTCTCTGCATCACTCTCTTGAGCCTCTGCATCACTCTCAATGGCAATGGATCACATTTTGCCCAAACCCTCCTGCAGTTTCCAAAATATCGTAAACATCACAAATTCGACTCTTGAGCCATATTTTGGAGCCAAATTTTGGCTTTCTGCATGCATTCGTTGTTTGAAATTACGACTTTTTATACCGAAAATATGCCAATTACTGAAAGCAGCGATGGATCACATTTTGACGAAACCCTTTCTGCAGTTTTCAAATTATCCCAAATATCCCAAATTCAACGTTTGGGCCATATTTTGGAGCCAAATTCTAGCTCTCTGCACGTATACGCAGTTTGAAATTACTACTTTTTATACCAAAAATATGTCAATTACTGAGAGCAGCGATAGGTCACATTTTGCCCCCCCCCCCTGCAGTTTTCAAAATATCCAAACATCCCAAATTCGACGCTTGAGCTATATTTTGGAGCCAAATTCTGGCTTTCTGCGCTTATTCGCTGTTTGAAATTACGACTTTTTATACCGAAAATATGCCAATTACTGAAAGCGGCGATGGATCACATTTTGCCCAAACCCTCCCTGCAGTTTCCAAAATATCCTAAACATCACAAATTTGACCCTTGAGCCATATTTTGGAGCCAAATTTTGGCTTTCTGCATGTATTCGTTGTTTTAAATTACGACTTTTTATACCGAAAATATGCTAAATACTGAGAGCAGCGATGGATCACATTTTGACGAAACCCTCTCTGCAGTGTTCAAATTATCCCAAACATCCCAAATTCGACGTTTGAGCCATATTTTCGAGCCAAATTCAGGTTCTCTGCACGTATACGCAGTTTGAAATTACTACTTTTTATACCAAAAATATGTCAATGACCTAGCAGCGATAGGTCATATTTTGCCCAAACCCACCCCCCCCCCTGCAGTTTTCAAAAAAATCCCAAACATCCCAAAAATCGACGCTTGAGCCATATTTTGAAACCCAATTTGGGTTCTCTGCACGTTTTCGCAGTTTAAAATTACGTCTTTTATACCGGAAATATGCCATTTACTGAGAGCAACGATGGATCATATTTTGCCCAAACCCTCCCTGTAGTTTTCAAAATATAGCAAACATCCCAAATGCGACGCTTGAGCCATATTTTGGAGCCAAATTCTGACTCTCTGCATGTATTCCCAGTTTGAAATTGCGACTTTTATACCGAAAATATGCCAATTACTGAAACCTGCGATGGATCACTTTTTTTCCCAAACCCTCCCTCCTGTTTCCAAAATATCCCAAACATCCCAAATTCAACGCTTGAGCCATATTTTGGAGCCAAATTCTAGCTCTCTGCACGTATTCGAAGTTTGAAATTACAAGTTTTATACCGAAAATATGCCAATTACTGAGAGCGGCGATGGATCACATTTTGCACAAACCTTCCCTGTAGTTTTCAAAATATCCCAAACATCCCAAATTCGACCCTTGAGAATTATTTTGGAGCTAAATTCTGGCTCTCTGCATGTATTTGCAGTTTGAAATTATGACTTTTTATCCCAAACATCCCAAATTTGAACGCTTGAAAATTAGCTAATTACTGAAAGCAGCGATGGGTCACATTTTGCCCAAACCCCCCGGCAGTTTGCAAAATATCCCAAACATCCCAAATTCGACCCATGAGCTATATTTTGGAGCCAAATTCTGGCACTCTGCACGTATACGCTGTTTGAAATTATGACATTTTATAACGAAAACATGACAATTACTGAATGCGGCAATGGATCACATTTTGCCCAAACCCTCCCTGCAGTTTTAAATATATCCCAAACATCCCAAATTCGACGCTTGAGTCATAATTTGGAGCAAAATTCGGGCTCTCTGCACGTATTAGCAGTTTGAAATTATGACATTTTATACCGAAAATATGCCAATTACTGAGTGCAGCGATGGATCACATTTTGCCCAAGCCATCCCTGCTGTTTTCAAAATATCCCAAACATCCCAAGTTTGACCCTTGAGCCATATTTTGGAGCCAAATTTTGGCTTTCTGCATGTATTCGTTGTTTGAAATTACGACTTTTTATACCGAAAATATGCCAATTACTGAAAGCAGCGATGGATCACATTTTGACGAAACCCTCTCTGCAGTTATCAAATTATCCCAAACGTCCCAAATTCGACCCTTGAGTCATGTTTTGGAGTCAAATTCTGGCTCTCTGCACGTATTCGCAGTTTCAGTTTACGACTTTTTATACCGAAAATATGGGAATTACTGAGAGCGGCGATGGATCAAATTTTGCCCCCAACCTTCCCTGCAATTTTCAAAATATTCCAAACATCCTAAATTTGAACCTTGAGAATTATTTTGGAGCTAAATTCTGGCTCTCTGCACGTATTCGCAGTTTGAAATTACGACTCTTTATCCCAAACTTCCCAAATTTGACGCTTGAAAATATGCCAATTACTGAAAACAGCGATGGGTCTCATTTTGCTCAAACTCCCTGGCAGTTTGCAAAATATCCAAAACATCCCAAATTCGACCTTTGAGCCATATTTTGGAGCCAAAATCAGGCTTTCTGCGAGTATTCGCAGTTTGAAATTACGACTTTTTATACCGAAAACATGACAATTACTGAAAACGGCGATGGATCACATTTTGCCCAAACCCTCCCTGCAGTTTTCAAAATATCCCAAACATTCCAAATTCGACGCTTGAGCTATATTTTGGAGCCAAATTCGGGCTCTCTGCACGTATTCGCAGTTTGAAATTATTTCATTTTCTACCGAAAATATGCCAATTACTGATTGCGACGATGGGTCACACTTTGCCCAAACTCCCCTGCAATTTTCATAATATTCCAAACATCCCAAATTCGACCCATGACCTATATTTTGGAGCCAAATTCTGGCTCTCTGCACGTATTCGCAGTTTGAAATTACGAGTTTTTATAGGGAAAATATGGCAATTACTGAGAGCGGCGATGGATCACATTTTGCCCAAACCATCAATGTAGTTTTCAAAATATCCCAAACATCCCAAATTCGACCCATGAGCTATATTTTGGAGCCAAATTCTGCTCTCTGCACGTATTCGCTGTTTGAAATTTCGACATTTTATAACGAAAACATGACAATTACTGAAAGCGGCAATGGATCACATTTTGCCCAAACCCTCTTTGCAGTTTTAAATATATCCCAAATATCCCAAATTCGACGCTTGAGCCATAATTTGGAGCAAAATTTGGGCTCTCTGCACGTATTAGTAGTTTGAAATTATGACATTTTATACCGAAAGCCAATTACAGAGTGCAGCGATGGATCACATTATGCACAAGCTATCCTTGCAGTTTTCAAATATCCCAAACATTCCAAGTTTGACCCCTGAGCCATATTTTGGAGCCAAATTTTGGCTTTCTGCATGTATTCGTTGTTTGAAATTACGACTTTTTATACCGAAAATATGCCAATTACTGAAAGCAGCGATGGATCACATTTTGACGAAACCCTCTCTGCAGTTATCAAATTATCCCCAAACATTCCAAATTCGACCCTTGAGCCGTATTTTGGAGCCAAATTCTGGCTCTCTGCACGTATTTGCAGTTTGAAATTACGAATTTTTTTACCGAAAATATGCCACCTACTGAGAGCAGCAATGGATCACATTTTACCCAAACCCTCCATGCAGTTTTTAAAATATCCCAAACATCCCAAATTTGACCCTTGAGAATTATTTTGGAGCCAAATTCTGGTTCTCTGCACGTATTCGCAGTTTGAAATTACGACTTTTTATCCCAAACATCCCAAATTTGACGCTTGAAAATATGCCAATTACTGAAAAAAGCGATGGGTCACATTTTGCCCAAACCCCCCTGCAGTTTGCAAAATATCCCAAACATCCCAAATTCGACCCTTGAGCCATATTTTGGAGCCAAATTCTGGCTTTCTGCCCAAACCCTCCATGTAGTTTTCAAAATATAGCAAACATCCCAAATGCGACGCTTGAGCCATATTTTGGAGCCAAATTCTGGCTCTCTGCATGTATTCCCAGTTTGAAATTACGAGATTTTATACCGAAAATATGCCAATTACTGAAAGAAGCGATGGATCACATTTTGACGAACCCTCTCTGTAGTTATTAAATTATCCTAAACATCCCAAATTCGACCTTGAGTCATGTTTTGGAGCCAAATTCTGCTCTCTGCACGTATTCGCAGTTTGAATTTACGACTTTTTATACCGAAAATATGCCAATTACTGAGAGCGGCGATGGATCAAATTGTGCCCCCAACCTTCCCTGCAATTTTCAAAATATCCCAAACATCCTAAATTTGAACCTTGAGAATTATTTTGGAGCTAAATTCTGACTCTCTGCACGTATTCGCAGTTTGAAATTACGATCTTTATCCCAAACTTCCCAAATTTGACGCTTGAAAATATGCCAATTACTGAAAAAGCGATGGGTCTCATTTTGCTCAAACTCCCTGGCAGTTTGCAAAATATCCCAAACATCCCAAATTCGACCTTTGAGCCATATTTTGGAGCCAAAATCAGGCTTTCTCGAGTATTCGAAGTTTGAAATTACGACTTTTTATACCGAAAACATGACAATTACTGAAAACGGCGATGGATCACATTTTGCCCAAACCCTCCCTGCAGTTTTCAAAATATCCCAAACATCCCCAATTTGACCCTTAAGCCATATTTTGGAGCCAACGTTTGGCTTTTCTGCATGTATTCGCAGTTTGAAATTACGACTTTTCATACCAAAATATCCCAATTACTGAAAGCGGCGATGGATCTCATTTTGCCCAAACCCTCCCCCTGCAGTTTCCAAAAAATCCCAAACATTCCCAGATCAACGCTTGAGAAATAATTTGGAGCCAAATTCTACTTCTCTGCACGTATTCGCAGTTTGAATTTACGACTTTTTATACCGAAAATATGCCAATTACTGAGAGCGGCGGTGGATCAAATTTTGCCCCAAACCTTCCCTGCAATTTTCAAAATATCCCAAACACCCAAATTCGACCCTTGAGAATTATTTTGGAGCTAAATTCTGGCTCTCTGAACGTATTCGCTGTTTGAAATTATGACTTTTTATACCGAAAACATGACAATTACTGAAAGCGGCGATGGAACACATTTTGGCCAAACCCTTCCTGCAGTTTTCAAAATATCCCAAACATACCAAATTCGTCCCTGGAGCCTTCTTTTGGAGTCAAATTCTGGCTCTCTGCACATATTCGCAGTTTGAAATTATGACTTTTATACTGAAAATATGCCAATTACGGAAAGCGGCGATGGATCACATTATTCCCAAACCCTCCCTGCAGTTTTAAAAATATCCCAAACATCCCAAATTCGACCCTTGAGCCATATTTTTAGCCGAATTCTGGCTTTCTGCACGTATTCGCAGTTTGAAAAACGACTTTTTATACCGAAAATATGTCAATTACTGAAAGCAGCGATGGGTCACAATTCGGCCAGCCCCCCCCCCTCCTGCAGTTTTCAAAATATCCCAAACATCCCAAATTCGACGCTTGAGCCATATTTTGGAGCCAAATTCTGGCTTTCTGCGTATTCGCTGTTTGAAATTACGATTTTTATACCGAAAGCATGACAATTACTGAAACAGCGATGGATACATTTTGCCCAAACCCTCCTGCAGTTTTCAAAATATCCCAAACATCCAAATTCGACGTTTGAGCCATATTTTGGAGCCAAATTCGGGCTCTCTGCACGTAGGCAGACCTCTGCACACTGGCAGAGGTCTCCAGCAACACACTGGCAGGGGTCTTTAGCAACACATTGGCAGAGGTCTCCAGTAACACACTGGCAGGGGTCTCCAGCAACACACTGGCAGGGGTCTCCAGCAACACACTGGCAGGGGTCTCCAGCAATATACTGGCAGGGGTCTCCAGCAACATACTGGCAGGGGTCTCCAGCAACACACTGGCAGAGGTCTCCAGCAACACACTGGCAGGGGTCTCCAGCAACACACTGGCAGGGGTCTTCAGCAACACATTGGCAGAGGTCTCCAGCAACACACTGGCAGGGGTCTCCAGCAACACACTGGCAGGGGTCTCCAGCAACACACTGGCAGGGGTCTCCAGCAACACATTGGCAGAGGTCTCCAGCAACACACTGGCAGGGGTCTCCAGCAACACACTGGCATGGGTCTCCAGCAACACACTGGCAGGGGTCTCCAGCAACACACTGACAGGCCTGTCCCGACGCGACGCTTTACCCGATTATTTACCCGACGATTTACCCGACGCTTTCCCCAACGCTTTACCCGACGATTTACCCGACGATTTACCAGATGATTTACCTGACGGTTTACCCGATGATTATGTTCGGTCCGACCATTTACTTTTCTTTATGGTATGGCAAAAGAAAAGACGATTATGGTCGACGAACATGTTCGGATAGAACATGTTCTTAACCCGGATAAACCTGCGTTCGAGCCTGTCGCAACCGATGCAACTACAGGGCACAGATAGATTTCTGTGATGTCCTCTCCTGTAGGAGCATCAGTTTCGATAGATTCTATGGATAGCCGAAGATTGATTGACGTCAATCAATATCAAATATCATATAACATCAAATCAATCATATAATCATATAATATCAAATATAAAATCAAAACAATAAATGGTTTTACCATTTATTTTCTTTTATGATCGGTCCATTTACCCGACCGGACGATTTACCCGACGGTTTACTCGACGATTTACCCGACAGTTTACAATGACGGTATACCCGAAGGTTTACCCGACGGTTTACTCGACGGTTTACAATGACGATTTACCCGACGGTTTACAATGACGGTTACCCCACGGTTTACAATGACGGTTTAACCGACGGTTTACCCGACGGTTTACAAAGACGGTTTACCTGCCGCTTTACCCTGACAGTTTACCCGACGTGTTTAGTTTACAGTTTTCACGTCAGTTATCATGACAACAGATTTTAGACTATTTTATTTATTTTATTTATTCGATGACTTACACGACGGGTAAACCCCGTCGGGTTTACCTGTCGGGTTTACCCGTTTTTACACGGGTAAAAAACGGGTAAAAATTATCCGACGATTTACGCGACGATTCATCCGACGATTTACGCGACGATTTATCCGACGATTTACGCGACGATTTACCCGACGATTTACGCGACGATTTACGCGACGATTTACCCGACGATTTACGCGACGATTTACCCGACGATTTACGCGACGATTTACCCGACGATTTACCCGACGATTTACCCGACGATTTACCCGACGATTTACCCGACGATTTACCCGACGATTTACGCGACGATTATGTTCGGTGACGATTCATTCGGCGATTTATTTATTCATTTTTATTTATTTATTTATTTTTATTTTATTTATTTTTTATTTTTATTTATATTATTTATGCTTTATTCGTTATTATTCATTCGGTGATACATTCAGCGATACATTCGGCGCGTTATTTATTCATTTTTATTTATTTATTTATTTTTATTTTATTTTTATTTTTTATTTTTTATTTATATTTATTTATGCTTTATTCGTTATTATTCATTCGGTGATACATTCGGCGATACATTCGGCGCGTTATTTATTCATTTTTATTTATTCATTTTTATTTATTTATTTTATTTATTTATGACCCGACCTGACCCGACACGACCTGACCCGACACGACCTGACCGACCGACACGACCTGACCC